>NC_135312.1:13894075-14198982 GCF_048772815.1 Callospermophilus lateralis
GACATACATGTTACCAGGCAGTTGGAATACTCCATGTCCAGTTCTGTAAAGGTGGAAAATGTAGGGAGCGCCTCAGATATGCAGAAATTCACTGAAATGGAGTTTTTCTTTATCTTTAATCCACAAATTGTTTGGAGCTGTTTTGAACTACATTTTAGGTTTGATTTTTACATTGCCTAGTAAATGAATAATATCCTGGAAAAATGAAATACTAATGAGAGCACAAAAGAAGAGAGACAGTTAGTTGTATTAGATAATCAAAGATTTTGGAAGTCAGACAACAATTTTGGAGAAGAGTGTGGGCTTGAGCATGGAGTATAAAATCCTTTATGCTTCCAAATAGTAGATCAGAAGCCCCTCATAATATTCGGACAACCTATAGCCACAATTGTAATTTAGAAGCAAAAGCAGTTATTAAAAGGTGAAAACTGGAGGAAGAAGTTTTCATGATGAATTAAAGTGTTTTGATAATTAAAAAGGTATGTTGAGATAAGTTAACAATTAAAGCATTTCAAGTTTGACATGTAAATTCACAGTGGAAAAAATGTTTAAGGTTCTGTAGCCTATTATGTAGGATGCATGTATTCTTTAGTTTGAAGGAAATGAACAACTGCAAAATGAATTTAAAATAACATAGGAGGAAATAGTGTGTTGTCTGTCAAAAATAGCACAATGACCAGACTGGTGGGATTGGCATGCAGGAGATCTCATACTGTCTACAATAATATTCTAGAGGACTTGTAAATAAATAATAATTTGATAATAGTAAACATTCATGGAACTTCCTGGTGTTCTATTTTACTCTCTTATGTAATAAATCCAGTCTCCAATATACATTCTTCCCTTCTCAAGAGAGAGCTGTTAAAATTTCTGAGGAGAAAGAATAGCCAAATGTTAGAAACAGATTTTGAAGTTGCAGATTCCTAAATTCAAAAGCAATAAGGATCTGAGATCACTTTCAAATTTTCATCTCTCTTAGTTGAAGCATCTTCATTCACAAAGTCGAGATAACTCTAGCCTACTTTCTGGAACAGTTTTTAAAATGAAGGCGAAAGTGTATATAAGATATATAATTATGTTGCCCAATCCAAGGTAAGGAATCAATTGTGGTTTTTAAAATTATTATTATTATTATGTACTAAGCACTTAGAATCAATTTCTCAATTTAATGTATCATACCATTTCAAATGTGTTGCAATAACCTATAATATTAAAATGTGATAGAAAAACCTCACTTATCTACAAAAATTCTGAAACTCATTTTTTAGAAAATTTTTTACTTGCCCTTTTTAATTATACATGACAGTAGAGTCTACTTTGATAAATTTATACAAACATGAAGTTTATATTATTCTAATTAGGTCTCAGTTTTGTGGATGTACACAATGTTAGATTCACTGTGGTGTATTCATATGTGTAGGTAAGAAAATTATGTCATCTGCATTCCAGTGTTATGCTTATGTATTTGAGTTACTAAGCATCTCTGAACTATACAGATAAATAGGGTGAGCTTTGCCCTTGTCCGTTGAAAACTCTTAAACTAGAAATAGATGTGTGTGCACATACCCTCACACATCTTAATACCATCCTATGTCATGTAAAAGGCATGCTATGCCCACTTTTTATTTTTATATCTACCTCTCACACTTGGCACAACTTACTGATAATTAATTGGTAAGAAATACCAGAAATGCAGCACTGTTAAAGGATGGATGTTCATCCCATGATGTGTGCAACTTTACCTGGTTGGGAGCTATCTAGAAAGTCAGCTACTTACTTACTTGCTTTTACCGTGGACCTGCCTGTGTCTTATGAGTAGGAAAAGCACAGAGAAAGAGTAAGAGTAAATCACCATCCCTGATGTAGTATCATAGGCATCCATTTCCTCTATTTTTATAGAATATCGTAGATGAAATATCCCAGATTATAAGGAAGTCCCCAAGAATATAAAAAGATTAATTCCATACAATAAGAAGCATGTATGTGTCACATCAAAGATGAATTCTTTGCACATGTTACATTCTACAGCAAGCATTATGATATTTTGATTAGGGATCAAAACAGCCTGTAGTTCACTTGAAAGCTTTTATGTTTAATGAAAAGACAAAACGCATTCTTTAATTTTATGACTGCACCATGTAAGAAGAGTAGTTGTAGCTATTTCAAGGACTGATTTTATTCATATGCTTAGATTCTGCTCTCTCCTTTGAGGTTGTGGTAGAATTCAAATTTAAAAGCAGTGATTTAGTATTTGTGAGGTATCTATTCCTGGAAGTTTTGATGTAAATTATGGATCCTTAGACAGGAAAACACTGCGTACATATGCACATATAATTAAAATATTTCAGAGTTTAATATCCTTATTTCACCCTTTTCAGGGTATTTTTATTAACTGTTGAGAAGTCATAAAGCTCTGCTATTTAGAATAATATTGTCATCCAAAGCTGTATGACTCTCCTAGGAAATCTGAATTTTCACTTTTCACTCTACTGCACTAAACAATCAAGAAGGATTGTGGAATTTCAGAGATGATGGATTTTTAGAGGCAAATTTTATCTAGTTTGCTAATTCAGATGTGGAAATACAAACAGTCATTTTGAAGGATGGACATAGTTCATCGAAAACTTGTTTTGTTTCCTTTCAGCTTTACACAAGCTTTTTAGAAATGAGACAAGCTGGGAGTAGAGAAAGAAAACAAACTTCAGTATTTATTGCATATGAAGCCCAGGGACAGATCAGTCTCAAATATAACAAATGTGAAATTCACAATAGAAAAAGACGGCTGAGGCAAACAAGGTCCTGCTTCTTGACTCCTTTGCAGTCCACGGTGAGCTGTTGACATCATAGTTGGCTGAAAAAAGAGTTTGGGGACATGAACCTTCCCAAAGGGGCCATGCCAGAGCCACAAGTGGACACAGGCCTGATGAAGCAGAGAAGCCATTCAATTTGTCAGGCTATCCATCACCTGTTCTATGCCTCCTTCTTTCTTATTCTCTGTCCCAAATCTCATTGTCACAAGTCAAGATCTGGTTACTGTCCAGAGACAACTAAAGTCCCTACAGGTGGTTTTAACACCTGTAAACATAGAGATCCAGGCGAACAATACCCTCTTCTAAATGTCTAGCCAGGAGATTTGGTAGAATAATGTGGTGATTCAGAAACAGGAGCAGAAACAGAGTGTCTTGAAGGTGAAGAGAGAGAGTGGGGGTGCAGAATGGCGTGCAGCATGTATAGGTGACTCTGCCCCCTGCCTCCTGCCTCTCATCTCTCTGTTCCATTGGCTGATGGATGACTATGAGATAAATCTACTTTAAATTACACCATCCTATTCAGAGCAAATGATTAAGATCTGGGATTTTCATACTGTTTCTTTTGTTTTATTCTCAAGATTGCTTCTGCTCCTTTCAGTTTCCCATATTTGAATCATTCTTGTGACCTTTAAATTTTATATTTCCTGTCAGAGGCATTTCCTCTTTCCTCCTTCTCTGGGATACGACAGATATCCACAAAATAGAAACAAACAAACAAACAAAAAAACAAAAATATCCTAGTACCCTCATCATGCTGAAAGGCCAGCCACAGGGGGTCTTTTTTTTTTTCCTAAGAGCTTACTCTGTGCCATATGACGTTTTACATGAACCATTCCTAATCATCACAATTACTCATATGGCTTTTATTATATGCATTTTTGTTTGAAGTGAAATGACTTTATAATCTCAGCTATGAAAGAGGACAAAACAGGAAATACCTCTCAAGATACAGGACCAGATAGCACGAGAATTGATAAAAGTCTATATTAAAGGACCATGTTTTCTATGCTAGGACTCTTCCATGTATTTTGTAAATTTTAACACTTTCATTTCACAAAAATTATACATGGTAGAAACAAATATCCGTTCCGTTTTAAATGATGAGGAAACAGAGACACAGAGAATTTAATGCTGAGTGGGTAGGAAGTGTGATGGTTGATTTTATCTGTCAACTTAGGTTGGTTATGGTGCCCAGCTTTTTGGTTAAACATTGTTCTAGATGTTGTTGTGAAGTTATTTTTTTAGATGTAATTAACATATAGACCAATAAGCTCTGATAAAAGCAGATTTTTTTTTTTCTCAACAATTTGGGTAGAACTCATTCAATCATTAAAGGCCATAAGACCAGAGTAATGTTTTCTCCAGGAATTCTCCTCAATACAGCACCTCTTTCTCTCACTCCCCTAACTCCTCACTCAGCTTCCTTATCAGATTAGGACAGTGTCTGGAGAATAACCCCTCAGCAAATGTGGTTGGATGATGGCTTTGGCAAGACAGAGTGTTGTACTAACAACTCTGCTTCCCCTTTAACGAGCTTATTCAGATTGTGGCAGAGTTTCTTTCTTGTGGCTTTATGACTAATGGCCCTGGTTTCTACAACTGTCATTCAAAAGCCATCTTAAGCTCCCGTGGGCCATCTGTAGGTCCCTGCCATCTGTCTCTCTCCATTGCCATTTTCAACATAGCTGATTGCATTCTTCAGGTTTTCGAGGAGATCTTTCTCGAGGCAGTCTGCTAAGACAGACACTAATGTGATGCAGTATGGGAATGCCATCCTATCCCTGTTGCCACATAACATAGCATAATCAATGGAATGGCACCTTACCAATTTGCCATATTCTATTGATTAGAATTAATTCATAGGCTCAACCTGCACTCAGGAAGATGCACTTATACAAGAACCCCACTTATTGGTGGCTACTTTCGTTAGTAATCTGTCATCATTATGGTTTTGATATGAAGTATCCCCCAAAGACTCATCTGTTAAAAGTCTGATTCCCAATACATCAGTGTTCAGAGGTGGGGTTCAGAGGAAGGGATTAGATCATCAGAGATCTGACCTCATCAAAGGATTAGTCCATTGATGAAGTTATACATGAATGGATTTTTGGGAGGTGGAGGAAACTATAATAGGTGAAGCCTAGTTGGAAGGAGTAGATCCTTGTGGACATGCTCTTGGGATTATATTTTGTCCCTAGCCCATTTCTCACTCTCTCACTCTCTCTCTGATTCTGCCTCCATGTGCTAACTGGGTTCCTTCTCCCCAGCATTTCACTGTGGTGTTCTGCCTTGTTTCAGGCCCCAAACAATGGGGTTAATTCATCATGGACTGAAACCTCTGAAACCATAAACCATAATAAAATCTTTTCTTTTTTAGGTTGTTTTTCCTAAGTATTTGTTCACAGCAATGAAAAGCCAACTTATACAGTCATACACTATTATCATTTTACATGTGAGACACTTGAGGCACAGAGAGATTAAGTAGTTTTTCTATGGTCAAAAGTTAATGACTGAAAAAGTTGACATTCAAACTCAAGCAAAATGAATCCAGGGTCATTGCTTTTAATATGCTATGTCTTTTAGAGGAATTTTTTGTTTTCTAACATTCAATGTCCTTTTGATATACATCAATTGATTTGGTCCACACCATAAGCATTGCCAGTATTGTCACACGAGAGAAACAATCCTTTTCTTTAGAGGGTCTATAAGTAGTGGAATGTGCTATGCCTACGTGAGCAGCAAATACAATACCATGCAAAGACAATGGCTGGATAAGTGTGGGGTGCCGTAAAGTCCCACATAATATATAATTGCAGATTCTGGAGTTTCCCAGGAGAAGGTAATGTGCTAGTTCTGGCCAAGAGGAGGGGTAAGAAGTGAGGGGGACAAGGAAGGAATGAGGGTGGCCGGTGAATAGAGTGTTTCGGAAAATAGAAACAATGAAGTTCAGAGGTCACACAGTGAAGGACATCATTGTTCTGTCAAGAAATTGTTTCTACAGCTTCTGCTAAAGCGTATGAAGTTCACGAGAAGTATACAGTTGGAAGATGAAAAACTTCTGGCTTAGTAAGGAATTTGTTAAAGAACTTGGCTTTATATCTAGATGATAGGAACTGAAGGAAAATATGTTCTCAATTGTGCAAATACCTTACTGGTCATAGGTAGGAGAATAACAGAAGGCTGGGAGCCCAGCTATAATATATTAATCATAATCCAGATAAGAGGTAATAAATACTTGGATCAGGGTAATGTGATTTCGGACAGATAGTAGTTAATACATTCAGGGACTATCTCAATGTTTATATTTTTTTTCTTTTTTAACACGTTTTTGTTGTATTTTCAAAATTCTAGTCAATGACAATAACCTCATTTTTAACATAAAAAATATTCATTTAATAAGGATGAATAAAGCTGGAATTCTCCTTAACTATAGTGTTCTACTAATTTTCCTACCAAATCTATGTTTATTTACCCAGTAGAATAATTATCTGTCAGTTGGTAACCTACACTCTTAAATACCCTCTCCCACCTTCTCCCCCCTAAACTTGGGTTTTATAACAAAAAGCTGCATTGTTGCTTCTAATTTCTTGTTCCTGACAGATGTATCTTTCCCTGAATTAAGTTTTCTCTTCCCCCTATTGGTAGGAAATTGTAAGCCTTTGGATTGTAGATGGCTCATCAGAACCATGTGGTATATAAACACTGATATATTACCAGAATCAGGTGACAGAGCTTTTTTTTTTTTTTCTTTTTTTCTGCAAACAGATGTAACCCATTTTTGAGCCCAACCTGGGTACTTTTTCCCATTTGGAATTATGGACCTAATAAAATTGAGTGCAGATTGAGCAGTGCAGGAAGGTTTATTTTTGGCTGAAAGGAAAAGCAGGGAAAAAGGCTTACAGGTGAGCTTCCCAACTGCTCAGGGCTGGAAGATTATAAATACAGGGCTAAAGAAGTGAGGAGAGAAGACAGGCTAATAAATTCATGTTTATTCTGTAAGGCTGGAGATTTTCTAGGAATTAGACCCTGACCTCTTTTTGCTCTTTTTATGGTTCTTTCTACTTGTTGTCATGGCAATTGGCAACTGTCATGGTGCTGGGGGTGGCATGCAGGTACAGACAGGATTGTGATGAAGTCAGAGCTTGTCTAGTGGTCACTCCGGCAGCCCTCACAGATCCAACCAGTTTCAGCCAGCTGACTTGAAGAGGGTCTTCTGGCCTCCAGGTGTCCTGTCCTCAAAGATAAGAAAGACTAGGAAAGAAAAGAAATTGAGCTAAGTCACTTAAGCAGTATAAAATTAAGGTGATAACAAGGACTGCCATGGTTCATCAAAGGATTGTCCCTCCTCATGTGGTGTGAAAAGCCCAACACAGAGTCTGGAGTCCTAAATGTGGGAGCACCTGCCTTATTTATGTCATCTTTAAAGTTCTATAGGACAACCTTGGTATATACATTTTGTTCCAATTTGACAGCACAACATTCATATCCCCTATCTCAAATAGCAGTTAAGACCTACCTGTGTCTGAAACATCTTGTCTGAAAAACTGCTCATCTATCATGGCATCATTAAGAACAGGCTCATGCCTGGAAACAGTTTGAGGTGGACATAGGCAGACTGAATGATGGCCACCCAAGGATATCAAGACTTAATCTCTGGAACTGGTAAATGTGGCCTTATTGGGGAAAAAGGTCATTGCTGATATAATTAAGTTAAGGATCATAAGATGAGGTTGATAACCCTCAGTTATGCAGAAAGACTCCAAATGACACCATAAATGTTCTTAGAAAGACAAAAGGATGCTACAGACACACAGAGAAGAAGCCCATGTGGAGATGAAGTGCAGAGAAAAATGCCAGAGGATAAGAAATGGGGCAGCTGCAGGCAGCTGGAAGAATATTTTTTGTTTTGTTTTAAAAACACTTGGTATATGATAATTTTTTTTTCTTGCAGCTCCAGGAAAACTAATACAGAAAATATAGAATGAGATTGTATGTTTGTTGTAAATTAATAACAGTTTTCACTCTGAATGGACAGTACTCCATAGACAACCAATATGAACAGGAAGCACCCTGGGCTAGACTTCAGCCTCCACATACTACCACTTTAAAGGGTATCCTTGTGTTGCAAACAACCTCCTGACCATATATATGAAATATGTAAAAGCAAGCAAAACTCTGTATTTACAGAAAATCAGGATCTTAAAAAAATGAGAGAGCAGGAATGGGAGGAGTTGAGACATAGAACCATGCAATTCCTGTTCTCATGTCAGAGTCATTGTAAAGAAAGGCTTCATGCAAAGTGTCCATCAATAGATGAATGGATAAAGAAAGTATGGTATGTTTACACAACAGAACACTATTCAATCACAAAAAGATGAGATCCCAACATTGTCTTGACTGGGTTGAACATAGATGACATAATGTTAATTGAAATAAGCCAGACAGAGAAATAAGATAAAATAATTTAATCTAATTAGAAGAAGTAGAAAGTAGAATGATGATTATCAAGCTTTGAGGAAGGTAAGGGTTAGGTTAATGGAAGAAGTGGGTAAAAAGTTATGGTTAGATAGAAGTGATAAATTCTATATTCCATGTAAAAACTATATTCACCCTATTGTGTTCTCCTTGCACATAGGGTGAATACAGTTAATGATAAAGTGTATTTAAAAATAGCTAGAAGAGAAGAATTTCTATTTCACCTCAACAAAACCATGAGTGTTTGAGATGATGGCTATACTAGCACTGATCATTATAGAATGCATACATGTATTGAAACATCACATGGTACCTCATAAGTACCTCAAATTAATACAATTAATTATGTGTCAGCTTAGATAAAACATCAAGTTTAGGCATAGGAGTCTTGACATCAGTCAATTAAATACACTGACAATGGCATTAAAATGACCCTCAAATATTGAGTTCTTGGAAACAAAATGCTTCATTTGCGTAACCTCTCTGCTCTGGCCATGCCTGTGAGTCAGCATGCACGCTCATTGCTTCTTATGCTCTCAGATGGTTAATTTCCAAAATTTCCTCTCCTCTATTTCCTGTCTTCACTGGGTTGACTAGGCAGAATCATTTGATGTTTTAGAGAGTTTAATTAGGCAATTCTTCAGGAAGTCTATCAAGTCTACATTGATTAAGATTGCTTTCAGAATGATATTTAATTGGGATAATGGTTTAAATTGGTTATTTATGGAGGAAGATTTGATTGTGACTAGCTTAATTCCCTCTGAATGAAAGCAGAGAACTTTCCTGGGCCAGGGTTTAGTACCTCAGAAAATTAAAAAAAAAAAAAAAAAAAAAAAAAAATATATATATATATATATATATATATATACACACACATACATATATATTAAAAAATATATAAATATAATATATATATTTTAAAAGTACCACTGTGGATATATATATATATATATATATATATATATATATATATATATATAATGAAAATGAGTGAGATTTTACTTGACTAAGGTGAGCCACAAATGTTGTCCATCCATGGGGAGTATATATTCCCTAGAGGAGACAGCCTCTCAGTAACATGGTGATCCTTTTCCGTGACATCATCTGTGCATGTTGTCTTACTCTTTGCATCTGTGATGCATTTTGAAAATCAGTGGCAAGCATGTGCAGAGTGTGAGCAACAACTAACAAGCCCCCAGATTGGAGTTAGGCACTTGACACTCTGTCACTTCCATTTCCACACTGCTCTGAGTGTAAGCTATTTTCATCCTCAATTAACAAGGCTCTGAAAGATCAAACTATTCATCCAAAGCCATGCAATTAGTGAGTGGTGAAGGGTGATTTCCAAGCCCTGGTTCCTGGAAGTCTGAAGCAAATTCACTCATTCAGCAACTGTTTGATAAGTACCTACTGTGGACTAAGCACTATCCACTACACTGAACTATGCTTTGTACTTGGGATAAAATAGAACAAAACATACCTTGTCATCAGGAAGCTTACATTTAATAAGGATACTGAAAAAGAATAAATGAAACAAGACGTCAAGGACACATCAGGATTAGGGAAGCCACATGTCTTAACCTACGATTTTCTCCTTCACTCTTTCCTGTTCCCAGGAGGCTGCCATTCCTCTGATTATTCAGGTAGCTTTTCACAATTTTCAAGTAAACATCAATATTTTTAGATAGAAGAAATTGCATTTCAAAAATTAAATAAAATTGATTTTCTTCTCTGACACAGGTATTATCAAACTGGTGCAAAGACAGAATAATGAGTTAAATTCTTTAATATGACCTTTTCTTTTACTTCAAAAACTTGCATAAATGGATAAATTAATTTATTTCATTTTAAAGGCAATTGAATGTTATAATTCATAGAAATTTTCTCTAAAATAAAGAATCAGTTATCTGGGTTTGTTCTTTTCATGATTAATTATTGAACAAGAATAGTAAGATTTCCCTTGAAACTTAATAATGAAACTCTCTAGATTCCAGTAGCATTCAAATTAGTGGATGAGTGTCTAAAAAGACAGTTTAACTGTAAGAGCTACATGCATATGCAAAAAAATCCTGCCTCACATTTGAATAATTATCTAGACATCATTCTGGCAGCAAACATCCCAGACTGAGAAGACAGAAAGATCGCATTTGAGTGAAAATGTTTATTTTAGGGTTAATAAAGAGTAGCAAGAAAGAGAACGCCATATTCATTGCATTCAAATAGAGAGGTTTCTTTCACTCTATAGTATAGCTAATCTCTTAATTATTCTAGATTTCTTTCTGATACCTTCAGCAGATCAAAACAATATATCACATTCATTCTCTTTTTAAGTATTTTCTGTATTATAGTTTGACAGATTCATTGTTGGCTGAAAACAAACATTTGATATTAAATACTTTAGTTCTAAGGAAAAATAGAAATAAAAATTCTCTTCAAGAGAATAGAGGAGTGATTCTTATAACTGAAATTATATTTATTCAATTCTCCTGCCAGAAAGTCCCCCAAGAAGAGCATATATTTTTAAATAAGATGACCAGAGTGGATCACACGTGGCCTTGATAGAAAATATTGGATCAGAAAATGAAAGTATTTACTATATAAAACAGAAATATTAGAAGCAACTTGATTCTAGAAATGTTTAAGATGAAAGGATTGGCAGTACACAGACAATAATATGAAAATTATAAGGACGTGCAGGAAGGAACACAGCACTAGGAATGATATTTGTGGCTATTACCTCTATTTGCCAGTTTAAATTAGACAAATAATAAGTATACAGAAAATGTGTTTTTAAGAAGACATATTTTTAAATGGCCATAGAATTGGCAAAAAGAAACTTACGTGTATTAACATTCTATCTAGTGGAATAGGTCCGTCTTGGGTACTGTGACACAAACGCAATGATTTCCTATGCAAGATTTACCTCCTGGGACATTCATCTCTCTGTGCTTGAGTATTCTCATCAGATAATGGGTATAGCAATAGTGCCAACTTCTCAGGGTTTATTGTAAAAGTTAAAATATCAATAATAATTAAAGAAACTAATTATTGTCTAACACTATAGAAATATCAGCTATTATAACTTCTACTTTTTGTAAATATCTTTCCTCTGTTCTTTTATCTCTTTTATGCAATTATTTGTTTATTTTCATCTTGCTTCTGCAGTATCTGTAGTATCTGTAGTATCTCATATTGTCGTTTATAGCTATTTCAGTTTTTAATAATCCCAATTCTTTTCTTCAATGACCACAAATATATTTCCAGTCTGCTATTGTATATTTCTTTTTTATGTTGTTTTTATATATTAATCTGATTACATTCTCTAAATTATTCATCTCTTTTGTCTACATGATCCCTTATTTTGAATTTATGTGTTTTTAAATACATGTGCTTGCAGATTATTTTAACATTTAGCCAGCATTTTTAAGAATTTGTGTTTTGTTTTTTCTTTCTTTTCAAGCAAATGATTTTTATCAGGGCATCCTCTTTTATGAATTTTAGGACTTGCAAGTTTTCATGGATTAAAAAACAAAACAACACAAAACAGTCATGTTCATTTGTGATACTTGTAGGTACTACTTATACAGGATCTTGAATACCCTGCACTGTCTAATGAATAACTACACTTTCTTCCATCTTATATCTACTCAATTATCTTTGAAAACATTTAACAAATATTTATTAGTTTGCAGACACTATAATGATTGCTAAAGGTAGATCACAGTCCAGAAATGGCTATTGCTCTTACCAGGGACAGGAAACAAGACTGCAAATATATGGGCACAAAGCATTTCAGGCTGATGGGCACAGACAGTGCAAAGGCACTGAGGGACAGCCTGCTGACCTGCTGAGTGACAGAAGGCCAGTGTAGTGAAGCAGATAGGACACTACACTCCACAGATTGTGTGCACCAGTTCTGAGCTCGCAATGCCCAACAAATTCTTGGCTACCCTGGAGCTGCTGTGTGAAGGAAGGCATGTTCCTCATGTCAGGGTTAGGTTCTCTGGACGAACAAGAGTTAAATGCATTTGTCATCTTCTCAAGAACTGAAATTTAGGGAATACCTACTCCTTCTATCTTCAACAGCATCCAATTTTCTGGTCTCTGTATTCCATAATTAGCCATAATGGGAAGTAGAAAAAAGCAAAACATTTTCTAAATTCTTTGAGAGTACATCCTGTTCTGAGTTGTATTGAAGCATATGGCATTTGTAGAATTATGTGTTTCTCAATCCATTAACATTCACCGCACTGATAAAAGGTTTATTCATATTGAACATATGCTCATTGCTAGTTTTTAATGCATAGATCTATTGTTAATTTTTGCTTTTTCATATACCTTAGAATATATTCTTATGAAAAGATTCAGAGAGGTAGCAGACATGGTCAATCTATCCCTATGTTTACCCATAAGTTTTGAGAGAATAATATGGGGAAATTGATGATGAATTTGATTTGATAAGCTTTGAAATCATCTATTTAGAATTCTGTGGGGAGTTGCCCAACATAAGGGGAGAGTTAAGTTCGGAAATCTAGATATTTGAATGTGCTGCAAAGAAGAGAAGAGTTTTGTATAATTTTAACCCAAGAGAGTATCTTTCTTATTTTAATAGTCCCTGTGCCTGGTGGAAAGATGTCCAAGTGGCTTAGAACATACTTATCTAGCTGACCACTTGTTGTCCTTCATAATTCTGTTCACATTTCATCTTCTCATAGAGATTTCCCTGAACAAATAATCTCTAATTAGTTACTTTGCAATAAATCTTCCCATAGTTATTAGTCTTTCCCCTAATACCTGTTATTACTTATGTATTCATATATGTGGTTGCTGGTTGTCTGTTTAATGACTGTCTTCATCATGCAATTAGAAGCTCATTGAAAACAGGCCCATGTATATTTTCTTTATCACTCTATCATATCAAAATCACATCACCTCAAATCATATCAAAATATTTGCTTCCTGTGAAATGTTAATTAATTGTTGTTTGAAGAAGAAAATAAAAATTAAATTTAACAACATAGAAAATGCTTGATAAATATGTGTTCAGTGAACACACTACAAATAAAGGAAGGGGAAAGGAGATAAAGAGAACTATGGGAAAAAATCACCAAAAAAAGTTAGAAAATGAAAGTGTAAGAGAGAGAGAGAAAAAAGAAAAGGTCAACATAATGTTACCTAATTCTTGTTTCCTTTTTAGCAGAAAAAAATTTCTACAAAATATGGACTGGGGTTGTGGCTCAGTGGTAGAGTGCTTGCCTAGCATGTGTGAGGCACTGGGTTTAATCCTCAGTACCACATAAAAAATAAAATAAAATGAATATTAAAAATGTTCTACAAAATATACATTATTAACAATAAAATTTATATTTTATTATGAAGAGACTTCTGGTTAGCACCAATATTACTGTCATAATGATAAAAACTTCAAAAATAATATTCCATACTTTTGTGAAAGATTCTGAAGGCAAATTCATGGTTTCCAGGTTATGTTTGAACCTAACGAGGAATTGGTCTTATTTCTATAAAAAAATGGATGAAGTCAAAGACATAGGATGGAGTAAGTGGGTATTAATAAAGTTGCTCAGTGAGAGCTATGTATGAGAGATCAGGAAAAATGGAGAATGAATGTTGTTGGGATTGTATTTTCTTGAGAAAGACAAAAAATAGAAGGAAGAGGAAAAAATAATTATCTTGTTATCCCACAAAACATTATCTGGCCAGTGAGCAAGAACTTTCAAGCTCCTGTTGGGGACACAAGTCAGGTGCCTCTCATCCTGCTTTAGAAAAATTAGGCTGGGAGAAAGTTTGCTAAACAAATGCACTTACTTTTCCTCACTTAAGGGATTTATGGTTGAAAGGTTATAGAAAATGGGAAGCACCAGGAAGTTAAAAGGTAAGAACATTCTTGCAAGATTTCCAGGCTTCTCCTGCAAATGCGAGTACTTTAGGCCATTCCAGGCAAATGAGCCTACAGCATGAATTTCTGAAGAAATTCAGGAGAAGAAAAGAGATGCAGTTGAAACAGTAGACTCTTTGGGAATGGCCCATTCTAAAAGAATCAAGTTGGGGAAATTCTAGAGACTTTTCATTTCTACGAGTCATTTAGTGGAGGCAACAGATGAAGGAGTTGTGTGTTAGATTTTTATTGCTGTGACCAAAATGCCTGACAAGAACAACTTAGAAAAAGAGAAGTTTATTATGGTTCATGATTTCAAAGATTCAGTCCATGGTTAACTGACTCCATTGCTCTGGGCCTAAGATGAGGCAGAACATCATGGTGGAAGAGCATGTTGGAGGAAAGCTGTTTCATTCAGGACATCCAGGAAGCAAATAAGAAGAAGGGAAGGGGCTGCTGAGAAGATGAACCCTTTCAGGGCATGTGCCTAGTGGTTTATCTCCTTCATCCAGGTCATGTCTGCTACAATTACCACTCAATTAGTCCATTTAAACTAGGTGTAGACTTATCATATTTTAATAGTCCTGTATTAACACAAGAGTTCTTTGGGGGTACTTTATATCCAAATCATACCATTCCTCCTTGATTCCCAAACGTTCAGGTACATTTCACAATGTAATGTATTCAGTGCATCTCCAAGAGTTTCCATAGTCTTTATAGTTCTAGTATTTTCCCAAAGTCCAATTCCAAAGTCTCCTCTGAGACTCAAATGCACAATCTCTTAACTATGAGCCCATGCTAAAGCCAAAAGCAAGTTACACATCTCTAATATACAGTGACACAGAGTAAATAGTCCCATTCTAAAGGGGAAGAATAGGGACATAGCAAGAAGCAATAAGACAAATACAAGATTGAAACTCAGCTGGGCAAACAGGTACTGTAGCTCCACTTTCAGCATCTGGGACATATGGCAGCAAGATGTGATCTGTAAAGGGCTTGGACAGCCCAGCCCTTTGGCCTTGCCAGTTGCAATACACTTGGGTTCTGTATTAGCTTGACTCTCTGCAGCCAGCAGCTTTCCTTGGCAGACAGTCCACATTTCTGGCATCTCTTAATTCTTGGCATCTCCATTCCAGTTTCAGCTTCACCTTCACAGCTTCATGCATTGCTCTCAGGGCAACCCACAAGGATTCTGGCCTGCTACATTTTACCTGGCCTCCCAGGCATCCCTTTGAAATCTTGGTGAAAGCTTTCATGACCACCATCCCCAAATCCAGCATTCTGCATTCCTGTAGAACTGGAACCACATGGACAATGTCAATGTCTGCTGCCAGCTGTAGCAGTAGGTAAGTTCCCTGGGAACTTGAATGCCTAGATAGCTGAGCTTTGTGAAACTATTTCCTAGGCCCTCCTGCATAAGTAGGCTACCCCAACACCTTCTTTTCAAAGGAATTTTACTTTTATACCCTTGATTCTTTGATGGATGGTGTGGTCTTGCCTGTTCCTGAGATATACTTAAGATATCTTTTCTATTGTCTCTGTGCAAAGTATTTAACATCTCCTTAGTGACTGTAATCTCTTCAACAACCATAGTTTCATTAATCCCAGTTTTACACTCACTTTTTTGGCCAAATTGCAAGTTTTTAATATTTTTTTTCTCTGATTTTTTTCCTCCTGTTTCACCATAAAACTGGCTAAAAGCCAATACCAAAATCCATGCCACAGCATGAATGCTGTGTGGCTTTGAAATTTCTTCTCCTAGATTAGTTAGTCCATCTCTATTAAATTCAGCCTCACACAAAATATCAGGTCATGGGCAAAATATAGAACAGTTCTTTGACAGGTAACATAAATGGGCTCTGGTTCAATTCTCAATGGACTTCTACTTCCCCTCTGAAATATCAGGAGCACAGTCTTGCTGTCCTCCTTTCCATCAGCATGCTGGTTTTGTGAGCGCCCATCATTATAGCCTGTTAAGCTTTGTTTACAACATTCTAAAAGTTTGCATCCCCAAACTTTTTAAAAATCCTCCCACAAACCACTTTCAAAGGCTTCTGAATCACCCCATCAGGTTAGTCACAGCAATGACCTCATTTCTTTGTACCAATTTCTGTGTTAGTCAGCTTTCTATTTCTTTGAACAAAATACCTGACAGGAAATATTCCGAAGAGAAAAGTTTATATTGGCTTATGGCTTTGGAGGTAAGCCCATGGTCGGCCTTCTCCATTGTTCTGGGCTCAAGATGAGGCAGAACATCATGGCGTAGGAGTGTGGTAGAGCTTTTTGGTCATGTCAGTCAAGAAGCAAAGAGAGCGGGGAGGGGCTTTGGGGAATATAAACCCTTCCAGGGCATATTGCCAGTGACCAACTCCTTTAGTTATGGCCACTTGCGCATAGTCACCACCTTGTTAGTCTGTTTAAGCCAGCACAGATAGTCAGGGCTCCCATTATCTAATCATTTTACCTCCTGCATTAACACAGGAGCTCTGGAGGGGGTCCAAAGCTCCTGTGTTAATGCATGAGATAAAATGCCTTATATTCAAAGCATAGCAAGTAGTGTACAGTAACATCATTTCAGTGAAAGACAAAAATAGAAAAACGTTAGGTCACAAAATATTGAGGAAAGAAATGTTGCAGAATCATTCAAAGTAAATCACAACAAGCAGAATATGACACGGCAGAACAGAGGAGGACAGGAGTCTTCAACTGGGTAGCATTTTGACACTCTGCCTTCCTTCTCTTGAAGCAGAGCCAAGTCTACTGTGTTTTACATCTTAGCCCTTCAACTTTACCTCTGCACATCAACTTTTAAGAATGTCAAACTCTGGATTTTTGTCATTGCACACAAAATGAAAAATTCCAAGAACAAAGTTCAGATTTAGAGCATAAGGAAAGAAGAAAAAACTTTATTCACTTGACATAATTTATCATGATTAACCAGCATAACTTTTCACTGTGCTGGTTAAAAAGGAAACAAAATTTTAATTGAAATTGAAAATGGGAAATATAGTAGTAATTTTAGGGTGCATTTGGCAAATTACAGGCACTATTCCTTTTCTCTGTTTCAGAACTGAGCAGGGAGGATTTTTGGTGTTCCAGGATTCCAAGCCTGTAAAGTAATAGAAGTAAAAATATAAATAGGAACAAGAGGAGGACTGTGATTCACAACATGGCTTGGAGTGAGATACTGGTGTTCAAGCTGCATATTTCTTTCCTAGAGTATTCTGCTTCAGTGAAAATGGCAAAAACTGCAAGCTTTAGCTTGTTTTTTTCTGGTGATAATTATTCCCTTACAATAGTTTCTTCTTATGCATATTTTAGCATAACAAAATACTACATATTTATACCCAGAACATTGTAAAGCAATAAGAAATAGAATCACCTTCAGGAATTCATGAGAGGCCTACAATTAATGTAAACAGATATTATGGATAATTATGTAAACAGACATGTATTATAAATAATGAATAATCATTGGAGCCTCATGCTAACTGACAATTATGATATCAAATATTCCTGGCACTGCCTCTTAATTATATTAAAAATGACTCTCTCTAAACCTAATCTCATCAAAGGTTTACATACCTTTCTCCTTTTCTTGGCAGATAAAAGAGACTCTGACCTGTGAATTTACTGAGATGGTGGGCCTTTCATAAAAAAATCTACTATTTTAAAAAATTCTTTCACTCTGCACTTAGTTTAATTTTGTTATTTTCAAATGATCTTTGACATCATGTCAAATTAGTGGACTATTGCTCTTATGGAAAAAGGTTATGAATTACGGATAGGGCTCCCTCCCTTCCTTGATTAACTGTATAGATTTAATAGGAGAATGCCCTGTGGATCTTCAGCAGAGGTCATGGTGACCTTCATAAGGGGCTAGAACATTATGCACTTCATAAACACACGAGCAATTGCCATCTGGAAAAATCATTCTGGTGCTATGACTGCCACAAAGATGATGAGGATCAGAAACCATTTGGAGAAACTTATTGTCAGGTAACAGAGATGGAATGGGTGCGTCAATAACTCCAATGATAGTGAGAACTGATATGCGGCTGCTCTAAGCAAACCTAATGTGAGAGTATGAATCAGAGTGCATTGCATTCCATTAGAGAATGGACCAGTTAGAGATGTTAAAACATGGAAAATGTCTTCTTCCTGTGGGAAATAGGAATGATTTTCTGAAGAACACGGCAGGTACCAAAAGGAGAGACAGGATGTAAACTGTGAAGTGTGGGTTATTCGGATTGCAGGGAACAACTTGGGCAAAAGCAATTGGCAAGATATTATATGGCAGTTGAAGAAAATAGGGCTTAGTCTACTGTGGGGTCCCTAGGATCCTGGGAGATATCCTCAACAGTGGCAATTGTATTATAGAATTATTTATCAGAATTCTAGACTGGGGAAAGGTGACGTTTTCATTTTCACCAAATTTCTCATTTACCTATCCTCTCTGTATTTATTTATTTATTTTCATTTTGTTTGTAGTATTAACTGCCAATAGAATCTCATGTTCTGACTCTTCCACACATTAGTTAGGATAGAGACACTAGTGACTAGTGATAGTAAATCTGTCCCCATCATCATGTCTTGTCAAAGTTTACCATCTTATCACAGTATTATCACCCAGCAGTCACTTAGGGACAGACAATTCATTTTACTTTGATTTTTTAATTTTTTTTCACTGTACTAGTTTTCTTTTTATTAATTTGTCATGAAGGTGTCTTTCATATATAAGCCTTGAGAGAGTCTTCATATTGTTAAAATATTTCAAAGTTATTTAAAGTTATAATATTCAAAGCACAAAATTTTAATAGAAGATTTGTCTAGCCCCTCAAGCCCCTCTGTAGTCTCTGGACTGAACTTTGCACACTACACAACTGAAATAAATTTCAGAGGACGTTAAATTAAAGAATTTTGTTAGAAAAAAGAGCTGTTTTGCAGTAATTAAAATTTCAATTAGCAAAATGAACTATATATTTAATAATTCAATTTTCATAAGTCAAAGCATATTTTTTAATTTTTTAATTTTTAATTTTTGGGGTACCAGTGTTTGAACTCAGGGGCACTGGGCCACTGAGTCACATCCCCAGCCCTATTTGTTACTTTATTTAAAGACAGGGTCTCATTGAGTTGCTTAGTGCCTCACTTTTACTGAGGCTGGCTTTGAACTCACAATTCTTCAGCCTCAGACTCCCAAGGTTCTGGGATTACAGGCGTGTGCCACCACACCCAGCCTAGAAAATTCATTTTAGGTAGTGGATCCTCTTCATTTTTAAGTTTGTTTTATTCCATGTCTTTACATATACACTTTTCAAAATTAAAACTAGCTGAAGCATTGAGAATTTATTTTCAATCCACTTTATTAAATGTTGTCAACACAAACACAGACACTTTTGGGTTGCTTAGTAAGTTGATTTTCTTATTCTTTAAATTAAATAATTAGTTTGAACCACATGGGGAATATAATCTTACTATTTTTTTTTGTAAACATGAGAGCTTGTGGTGTTCAGGGCAGTTTCAAATATTTACAATATATACTTTATGTGTCCTTTTACCATGAGTTTAAAAAATCATTAACTAAAACATTAACTTGCACACAATGTAGACCAAATGCAATAAAAAGAGTAGAATATCTTTTCAAAACAAGGAAGAAAGATATTGTTACTGAGAATACACAGTAGGAAAAGGAGAATCAGTAACTGACAATTTAAACTTTTAAGGACCAAGAGAGTGAGCCATCTGGATTTAATCAGCATAAATCTATAGCTTGCATTAGCTCCACAATTAAGACACTCATAAAAATCCACTGTGTGAGTAAGAGCTTTCCTGAATCATAATTTAACCATGATACTCTATCAAATGACTCCTTCATGCTTCAATTTAAAACCACAAAGAAAATGTATGCAGCCAACGGGTGCTGAAAAAGAGAAAATACTTAACAATTCATTAGTTTTCTTCTCTTTAATATAACTGATAAAAACAATTATTTTAGTACTGTTTAATAATACCTAATATCCTAATCTTAATATTTACTATGTTTAAATAACATGATTAAATAGATTTATTCTATATTTAATAAGCCAAATGCCAAATGAAAGACATTTTGGATATTGCAATTTTTGAAGAAGCAATTGTACTATTTTAGGAGATGCAATTACAATATCACCATCATAATAAGGTGTGATCACTATGGACCCTGACACCAGTGAACTTGAATTTTAGGAGACAGCTTGCCATTATGTGAATTATTGTTTCATTTTGTTTCATTTTACATGTTCGTAAAGATTTTAAGATGCATAAAGTCTAAGAAAAGCATTCAACTGGAAAATGGTGGCAGTCAGTCAGAGGTCTGATACTTGAACCGTGACCTGCAGGGATCAAGGGAATGCATCTATCGCAATTATTGTCCTTCATCACAAAAAGAAGAGTTGCGAGAAATGAGGCAGGAGTGAGATCTGGAACTCCACAGACCCAGGAAATCCAATCACTATGGATAGTCAAAGAAATCTGGAGGAAGAGAATGTGATTGCCTACTTGGTTTGAGATGATGTCATGACCCAATTTTATTTCAATCTCTAAAAGGTAAATTATTTCATTGACCATGTGGTTTACAAGTAGAGCCTAGGAGGATACTCAGTCAATAAAGCTTTTGAGAGAGGAGAACAAAGCAGCTATGCAGACACAAGTAGAGAGCCAGGGTGGAAGGTAGGGATAATGGAAGCACCCCAGAAAAATGGCTCATTTGAAAAGAGGGTCAGTTAGCTGTAGTGGGGACACAGGTGAGCAAATGATTTTCTGAAAAAAAAGGAGCTTAGAATTCTGACCCTGGACAAGTCTGAAAAGCTGTGGCATCCCACATCCCAGATAACTAGAAAAGAGCAGGAAGCAAAGAGATCGAATCAGGGAACAGAGAGAAAGTTATCCTACTTCTGAAGGTAGAATAACTAAGCGGGAGGGCATGATTGGCATAAAGCAGCCTTTACAAGAGAAATTCTACAGAACCTGATCTGTGGGTGTGTGGGTCCCCCTATAAATGAGGAAAGGAAAAGTTTTGTGTTCAAATAAGTTCGGAAAGTGCTGCAGAACTCTGCTACATTCCTCTCTGAGGGCTTAGAGTTCATATTACACTAAGTTCCAGAGAAAATGTGCATTGAAAATGTAAATATTTTAAACCTGTTTATGTTTAGTTAACACAATGTTAAGCCTTCTTGCTAGGAACAGTTTATTCTCCTTTGAAAGTGTGATAAAAGTTAGAAAATAGGAATGTTGACAGGGTACGTTTAGAAGAAAGTGTTCAAAGGTTTAAGTCTGTGAGAAGCTGAGTTCCTGTGATTTTACTAAACAGCAAATTGCTTTTTCTAGAAACATTCACTTTTATTTGTGTGTGGTAACAATTTTGTTTCTGAGGTGATATTGGGGTTTGAACTAGAATAGAGGGTAAGCCAAACATAAGTGCCAACAAATTAGAATCAAATATGGAGGAGGAGATAAATGTACTCCTTGTCCCTTTCTCCATCTCTGTTGGATCTGAGGAAAAAAAAAAAAAGACAACTAGTGACAGACACAGGTCTAGAAACTCTTCTTTTTGCATCTCCATTGATATAGGATTCTAATGACAGCCATACAATTATTTTCTATCCCAAGAAGAATAGATAAATTGTAGTATATACATATGATAAAGTAATGTTTAGCAATAAAATAAAAAGCAACAAAGAGAACCAACTTAAAAATAATTAGTATAATTTCATCAAGAAAAAAAGCAGCAAAATAATGATACATGTCACAATACAAAAGAATTTGAACATTATGATTAGTAAAAAAAAAAAAAAAAAACAGACACAGAAAGTAATATCCCTTATGTATCTGTTTATGTGAAGTTCCATATAAGGCAAAAACAATCTGTGGTGAAAACAAAATTAGAATAGTATTTGTCTCAAGGGATTTGTTAACTGCAAAGGGGAACAGTATGCAGAAAGGTTGTACAACTTGACAGTGGCATGCTTATATTGGAGTCAAAACCCATCAAGTTGAGTTTTGCGTATGTAAATTAACCTTCCCCATAATAAAAGGACTGTATACAAATATCAAACATTGGTTTTAGATTTTCCTTTTACAATAATATCATATGTGGGATTCAGAAGTTAGTTTAACTATTTTTTGTTTTGTTTTGTTTTTTGAGCCACTTGTTGTTTTTATTTTTTTAATTTATTTTTTTAGTAGTTCCAACCAGTTATACATGATAGCAGAGAGCTTTTCAATTCATTTCAATTCATCGTACACAAATAGACTTCCTTTTTTTTTTTTTTCCCCCTGTGGTGCTAGTGATTGACCCAAGGTCTTGTGCATGAAAGGCAAGTACTCTACCAACTGAGCTATATCTCCAGCCCTCATTGTACACAAATGCAACACAACTTTTCATTTCTTAGGTTGTACACAATGTACAGTCACACCACATGTGCAGTCATACATGTACCTAGGGAAATGATGCTCATCTCATTCCACCATCTTTCCTATTCCCATCATCTCCTCCCTTTCCTTCCCTCTCCTTGGCCCAATCAAAGGTCTTACATTCTTCCCACACACCCCACCCTCTTTATAGATCAGCATCCACTTCTCAGAACATTTGGCCTTTGGTTTTTGGGGATTGGCTTACTTCGCTTAGCATGATATTTTCATGCTAGCATCATCCATTTACCTACAAATGCCATAATTTTATTCTCTTTTAATGATGAGTAATATTTCATTTTGTATATATACCACAGTTTCTTTATCCATTTATCTATTGAAGGAATGCTATGTTGGTTCCACAGTTTAGCTATTGTGGATTGTGCTGCTTTAAATATTGAAGCAGCTGTGTCACCGTAGTATGCTGATTTTAAGTCCTTGGTATATAGTCTGAGGAGTGGGATAGCTGGGTCAAATGGTGGTTCCATTTCAAGTTTTCTAAGGAATCTCCATACTGCTTTCCTACAAAAATTGGTTGCACCAATTTGCATTCCCACTAGCAATGCATGAGTGTACCTTTTCCCTCACATTCTTGTCAACACTTATTGTTGTTTGTATTCTTGATAACTGCCATTCTGACTGGCATGAGATGAAATCTTAGAGTAGTTTTAATTTGCTTTTATCTAACTTCTAGAGATGTTGAATATTTTTTCATATATTTGTTGATTTAATGTATATTTTCTTCTGAGAAGTGTCTGTTCAGCTCCTTAACCCATTTATTGATTGGGTTGATTTTTTTTTTGTTTTGTTTGTTTTTTGGTGTTAAGTTTCAAAGTCCTTTATATCTTTATATATCCTGGAGATTAGTGCTCTATCTGATGTGCGTGTGGTAAAAACTTGGTCACAAAATGTAGGCTCTTTCTTTCCCTCATTGTTTCTTTTGCTGGAAAGAAGCTTTTTAGTTTGAATAATCCCATTTATTAATTCTTGATTTTATTTATTGTACTTTAGGAGTCTTGTAAGGAAGTTGGGGCCTAATCTGCCATGATGAAGATTTTTAGCTTAATTTTTCTTGTATTAAGTACAGGGTCTCTAGACTAATTCCTAGGTCCTTGATCCACTTTGAGTTGAGTTTTGTGCATGGTGAGAGAAAAGGATTAATTTTCATTTTGCTGCATATGGATTTCTAGTTTTTCCAGCACCATTTGTTTAAGAGGCTATCTTTTTTCCAATATATATTTTGGGTTCCTTTATCTATTATGAGATAACTATTTATGTGGGTTTGTCTCTGTGTCTTCTATTCTGGACTATTGGTCTACTTATCTATTTTTGTGTCAATAACAAGCTATTTTTTTACTATATCTTTGTAATATAGTTTAAGGTCTGGTATTGTGTTGCCTCTTGCTTTACTTTTTCTGCTAAAGATTACTTTGACTATTCCTTAGCCAAAGGAATTTCATGTTTGCTTTTTCAATTTTTATAAAAAATGAGGTTGGGGTTTTAATTGGAATCACAATTTAATCTTCATAGAGCTTTGGGTACTATGGCCATTTTGACAATATTTATTCTCCCTATCCAAGAGCATGGAAGATCTTTACATCTTCTAAGGTATTCTTTTATTTCTTTTTTTAGTGTTCTATAGTTTTTTCTTGTAGAGGTGTTTCACCTCTTTTGTTAAATTGATTGCTAATATTTTCCTAATTTTTCTTTCAGAGGATTCATCACTGTTGTATGGAAATGCATTTGATTTATGGGTATTGATTTTATTTTCTGCTACTTTGCTGAATTCATTTATTAATTCTAGAAGTTTTCTGGTGGAGTTCTTTGGACCCTCTAAGTATAGAATCATGTTATTGGCAAATAAGAGTAGTTTGAGTCTTGTTTCCTATTTGCATCTCTTTAATTTCTTTCATCTGTCTAATTTCTTTGGCTAGAGTTTCAAGGACTATGTCAAACAGAAGTGGTGAAAGAGGGCATCCCTGACTTGTTCCAGTTTTTCTCTATTTAGAATGAAGTCAGCCTTGGGTTTAGCATAGATAGCTTTTACAAAGTTGAGATATGTTCCTATTATCCTTAGTTTATCTAGTGTTTTGAACATGCAAAGGCACTGTATTTTGTCAATTGCTTTCTCTGCATCAATTGATATAATCATATGATACTTATCTTTAAGTTTATTGATGTGATGGATTACATTTATTGATTTCTGTAGGTTGAACCAAACTTGCATCTCAGAAATGAACCTCACTTGATCATGGCACTCTATTTTTTAAAATATGTTTTTGAATGCACTTTGCCAGAATTTTATTCAGAATTTTTGCTTCTGTATTCATCAGGGATATTGGTCGGAAATGTTCTTTCCTTGATGTGTCTCTGCCTGGTTTTAGTAACAGGATGATATTAGCCTCATAGAATGAGTTTGGAAGGGTTCCCTCCTTTTCTATTTCATGGAATTATTTGAGGAGTATTGGTGTTAATTCTTCTTTGTAGGTCTTGTAGAACTTGACTGTGAATTTGTGTGGTCCCAGGATTTTCTTAGTTGGTAGGCTTTTAATGGAAACTTCTATATCCTTGCTTGAAATTGATCTGTTTTAATTGTCTACACCCTCCCGACTCAGTTTGGGTTAATCATATGCCTCTATAAATTTGTTGGAGTCTTCAAGTTTTTATGTTTTACTGGAGTTTAAATTTTCAAAATTGTTTCTGTCTTCTGTATTTCCATAGTGTCTATCATGATATTTTCTTTTTCATCATGAATTTTAGTAATTTGAGTTTTCACTCTCATTCTTTTTGTTAGGATGGCTAAGGGTTTAGTTTGACTATTTAATTTTTGACTTGATAAATAAATATTTTAAAGATAACAGGAGCTAAGTTTCTAACTATTTTAATAATGATGTTTCTGATATAAGAATGAGTAAGACTAAATATGCCCAGACGTTTTGGGTTGGAATTGAAAATTTCAAAATATACTTATGTTTCCCAAATGCACATGGACATATATATGCACATGTATAAGAGGATATATATGCACTGACATACTGACATATATGTTTGTGTGTGTAAGTGTGAGTGTGTGTGCTTTCCATCTCCGTATCTTGAGTGGCTGAGAGATTTTGGTAAACCACTAACAATTTGAAAACCTAGTACTCACATCTTAGTTTCTAAATCCCACTTTGGAGTTAAAAAAAAAAACAACTAAGAATCCTTGAGGAAAATGGTAAATCCAGGAGGGAGGCCAGGTGTGTGGAACATGTTAATATACCAGAAATACTCTAAGAATGATTAGAGCCTATGCAAAGGACACGGAAGTCAGCTTCAAGGAGTCCCTATTACCCAATATGGGAAAATATGGAAATCAAAATGATGTCAATATTTGGTATAGGTCACTGAAAACAAGTTAAACCCTTCAAGTCTATTATGACCCTCTCTCTCTCTCTCTCTCTCTCTCTCTCTCTCTCTCTCTCTCTCTCTGTCTCACACACACACACACACACACACACACACACACACACATCAAAAAAGAAGAAGGATCTTTCTTCCAGTACAATAATAAATAAAAATATGGAAGCAATGCTGGAGTTAGAACATTATTACTGGATTCAAAAACTAGTTGGTTGATGCTTTGACAAGTTATGATACCATTCCATAATGTCATATTTCCCCACAAATTGCCTATTAGATATGTGGGAAAATAGAAGCTTTCAGGTGAAAAACCATTAAAATCTCCAATATTGTGAAAAATAATCATGTGATGTGCTACACTGAGGTTAACATGTCACCTCCAAAATTCCTGTCAAAGGTCATGAATGACTCTAAGTCTAAATTGGAGGGAATTCTACAAAGCCCCTGGCCTGTCCTCTTCAGGACCGTCAAGATTATAGAAGACATTGAAGGATATTAGAGGAAATAAGAACTAAATCAGTGAAAGATTCTGCATTGAAGCCTGGAATAAATAGCTATTGGCAATCTTTAGGGGGGCAGTTAATGAAATCTGAATATGAGCTCTGAAATTTATTTGAGATGAACCATCTATTCTTGCAGAGGCCTAATAACAAATATTTGAGGTTTCACAAGCCATGTGGTCTGTTGTGACCACTCGACTCAGCATAGTAGCTAGAAAGCAGCATAGACAAATATAAATGAATTAGCCTAACTCTGTTTATGATATGCTTTATTTATAAAAACAGGTGGCATGTAATGCATCCTGACTGATATATAAAGGAATCTTTCCTCCTCTTCTCCTACCTGACTCTAATTCAAAATTTGGGTTCTATTTTATTTTCTCAGTTTGCACCTCAGTTACATTTCTTCTTAAATATTTTTTACTGGTTGTACAAAAGTGTAAAATATTAGTTTTTTTAATCAAAATTCACCTTTGAGTAACATGATAGCATTTACAAGCAATGCAGGTAACATAGTGCTCCCTGTTCCTCCCTTCCATTACAGGACATTGCTGTCATTCATTTTATCTATCCACATGGTGTCATCACCCAATACATTGTTCCTATTGTTATTTTAAACAGCTATCTCATAGATCAAGTTAGAATAAAAATATGTTTATTTTAAATTTTAACACTATCAGTTCCTTCACTATTATTTCCTTTTTAT
Organism: Callospermophilus lateralis; assembly: GCF_048772815.1. Lineage (NCBI taxonomy): Eukaryota > Metazoa > Chordata > Mammalia > Rodentia > Sciuridae > Callospermophilus > Callospermophilus lateralis. The sequence continues at coordinate 13,921,313 of NC_135312.1, forward strand.
GGATTCATGTTTCTGTCCTTTATAAATTTTTCTTCTTTATAAAGAAATTTTAGCATGTCTTGCAAGGCAGGTCTGCAGGTCTAATGCATTCCTCTATCTTTTGTTTGTCAAAGAATCTCTTTATTTCTAATTCACTTAAGAAGGATTATTTCACTAGATATAACATTCAAACTGGTTATTTTTTCTTTCATCACTTTTTATATTAAATTTTATTCTTTTTTAAAATTTGCATTGTTTCTTAGGACAATGATATAATTCTTCCCCTCTCATCTATAGGTGAAGTGTCCCCCCCACACACATCGAACCTTGCCCTCTGGCTTTTTTTCTTTTTTTTTAAATTATCTCATTGCCCTGTTTTTCTGCAGGATGAACGTCATATGCTTACTTAAGAGTTTATTTGTTTATACTTTTGTTTTGTTTTGTCTGTCTTTGTGGATGTGTTATGTATCCTGTTACTGTTCTCTGAGCTTATACTTTGGATTATACTTTGGTGTCTATTAGCAGTTTGAACAATTTTTGGCCATGCTATTTAAAATGTCTTCAGCTCTGTTATCTCTTTCTGATATTCCAGTTGCAAGTGAGTTATCATACACTCTTTGCAGTTTGGGTGTTTTGCTCAGTGTGTTTTTGTTCTTTGGTTCTCCCATTTCAGATTGAGAGGTGCCTGTTGGCTTCATTTCAATGTCATTGCTTCTTTGACCATGATCAGTTGCTGATGAGCCTCTCTGAGGAATTCTTCACTCATGTTGCAGTTTATTTCTGCGCTTTCCTTCTGATTCTTTCACTATCCATACCTCTGTTTACAGCACTCATCTATCCTTGCAGTTATTACCTTTTATTCTTATAGGTCTTCACATATTTATTATAACTACTTTTGCCCATTTGTTCATTTTGACAACTCTCACAAAATGATCCTTGATTTTTCTCCGAAGTGCTTTCTGCTCAGGGGCCAGGGTCTTGGTGTGCCTTCTTCTGCTTTCCACTGAAAGCTGGACCTATGATAGAGGAGCTGAGAAAAATGAGCTTTCACTGTGAGAGCATGGGTGAATTGGGTGAGAGTTGGGCTGTTTCCTGCTATACCTGTAGGAGACAGAAGCTGCAGTTTTCTTAAGTGTCCTTGCTGCTTTTGATTTTGTTTTTCTCCCTGGGTGTCTTCAGATATCCCTGTGAACTTCTTAAATGAAATCCATGTCTTGGTGTTTGTTCATTTGTAGCTCATTGTTATTACACTGGAGCCCCGTTGGCATGGTTGTAGTTGTGAGACAGAGGATATGGTTTTTTATATTATGATTAAATAAAAATTGTTTTGTTTGGGCCTTTGTCTAGGGACTGTGGCCTTCACAAGTGTTTCTCCTCTTAGGTGGTAGGGGAAGGCCAGAGATCACAAATCTTAAAAAGACACCCATATAGGCTTTCTTGGCCACAGCAGGGATATAGATGTCCTCAGTATTTGTGGATTCTTTGCTTTATAGAAAACATAGGAATGGAAGTGTATTAAAACATTGTCTGCCCAGACATGACTAGCAGCTTACTTCCTCCATCCACAGGGTGCAAGAGTACTGATAACTTTTCAGTCTTTATGTGCCTGATTTCTTTGATATCACCAAAAATATAGTTTATTCAGTCTGAAGTTACTGAAAAAGAAAATAAAAATCTCATATCTGTTTTATTATTCATTTGTATGGTATCCAGATTTAAAGCTGCCAAAGTTACCTTTTGGGTTATACTGTTGAGTGGAATGACAAAGAATTGTTAGGTATCTTGAAGTTAATGCCACCTCATTTTTTTCTCACTGAAGCAAAATTAATAAAATTACAGGCATGAAGCATTTTTGGAATTGTGTTTGGAGAGTATCAATTTAGTGTAGAATCACAGGCATAGTACGAAATAGTCACTAGGCCACCCACAACTATTAAGGTTTTTAAAACAGAGATGAGGGTTCAGAAAGGAAAGGGAAACTATATACTTTACAATTAGATGCTAAGCTCTTGTGCTCAGGAAACCAGTTTTATATTGGTTGATATTTGCTCCAAAAATATCACCTACAAGGTTCTAAGAACACAGTAAGTTCTTCACTAAGTATGTAATGCTTGCACGATGTACTAATTGGGTGACCAGCACTTATGGGAAGTACTGATTAGGCAAGGGGATATGGTCTCCTTAGTGATTTCAGAGATGCAAAACTTCACTAAGTTTGGGAGACAAGTAAGGATCTTCCGTTAGGGGGAGGGTGAAGGAAAGGACAGAGAGAAGGACATGCAAGTTTTCCAATGTGTCTGAGAATTTTTTCTATTTTCCTCTCATTGAAAAGTAGGGATCTACAATTTTGAAACGGGATGTGCTTTTTTGACCATTTCAACCAATAAAGTTCAACAGGAAATGATATTTTATGACTTGGGAAGCTAGCTTATAAATTATGATGTAGCTTCAGATTTGGTCCCTGGAATACTCACACCTGAAACTTTTAGATGCCATCTATTAAGACCACAGCTCAAGGCCTGCAAGCTGAGAGGATGCCAAAAGGAGCCCAAATCAACTACAAAGAGAGACCTTGAAACAACGCCCACCCCCCGCACACCCACAGCTCAGCTATTCCAGCCACCTGATATTCCAGCTCCAGCCATAGCCTGTCTAAGAGAACCCTCTTCCCGCCCCCCAAAATAGAGAGACTATTCCCATCTCATGACCCACAGAACGATGTTTTATGCCAACTGGAAGTTGCCATGTAACAAATTGCCAAACAAGTGAATGTTTTGTTTGCTGTCCTTTCTTCATAGCACCCCAACTTTAAGGATGCATTGTAATTCATGTACTGTTCTCTCCACCATATGCCAGGGAGAGGTGGAGAAATATATTACAATAGGATTGGTACCACTGTGTCTAAAATGAATGCAGAGTTAAAGAGCCATACGATTATATAATAATCAGAAAAGAAAAATCTGTGTCAGGTTTCTGAAGAGAAATAGAACCAATAATATGTGTGTGTACACATGCATACACATAAAGGGACTTATTTTAAGGAATTTATGTACATGATTTTGGAGGCCTGGCAAGTCCAAAATCTAAGGGGGAGGCCAATAGACTGGAGAACTAGGGAAGAGTCACAGTCATAGACCAAAGGCAGTCTGCTGGTGAACAGGAAGAGCCCGTGCTGCAAGTAAAGTTAAAGGCACTCTGTTGGCAGAATCTCCTCTTGTTTTTGTAGTAGTTAAGACTTTGACTGATTGGATGAGAATTACCTATTAATGTTCTAGACATTAGTGTCCACAAATGGAGGTGCAACCTAATTTACTCAAAGTCCACTGGTTTAAACATTAATCTCATACAAAAATACCCTCACCAAAAATTCCAGAATAGTATCCCAAGTATCTGGGAACTGTGTTCTGGCCAAATTGGTGCATAAAATTAAACATCTCTTTTGTCCTGGGTCATATTTCCTCACTAGTTAGTTGAAATATTGAAGAGAAATAGTCTAAAATGTCTGTGCTTCATTATTATCACATGTCGTTATTTAATTGTATGATTTATATTTTACAAATTGTAAACAAAAGTTGATGATGTGTCTAACACAATGCCTGGCACAGAGTAAACATCAGTAAGTGGTAATTCATGTACTATTCTCTCCACCATATGCCAGGGAGAGATGGAGAAATATATTACAATAGGATTGGTACCTTATGTGTCATCTGTTCTGCATTAGAAAATAGATATTAAAGGACATTCTACTATTCTTTTTGTGTATGGTTCAGCAACTAGAATAGGAAAGGCAAAACTGTGGTACTCATACAACCATGTCTCTTACTTCCTGACAGATCTTAGTCATTGCTCTATTAATTGATTCCTTAAGAGACAAAAATCTTTACTGTCACCATGTTGTTGATAGTCACTATCAATAAGTTTTAATAATGAAGGGGAAACTGATTATCTAGTGATTATCTAGTGATTATCTATTTATCTAGTGATTCCACAGTGATTGAATATACAAACTGGACCCCCTACTGTATGCCATGTTCTATGTGTATTTAATGTTTACTGCCATACTCTTCATCTTTACTAATTTTCCTCTAACTTAATGAATACATCTTAATACACTCATCTGAAAGAATAACATGGAAGACACTTTGTATTCATCACATATTATTTTATCTTGATGGGCTTCTCAAAGGAAATATGAGGTTACAAGACCAATGTGGTAGAAGGAGACATTTACCTGGGTGCAATTGGCTGATAAATAATTTTAACTGTTTTTCTTTTCAAACTGTGAATATATCATAATGACTGCTCACAGTCTGTCTGATAATTCAAACATCTGGGACATCTACTTCTGATAACCGTGGTTCAATTCTTCCTGTTTTCCTTTTTTTTTTCTTCAAATCCAATAATTGTGATCAGATGCTGTAAATTAAGAATGATATATTATAGTGATTTGAGCTCTTTTTAACTTTTGAAGAGTGTTGCTTTTTGTTATAGCAGGCAGTTAATCTGGCTTGACTAAAATCTTGTCTCTCTTATTATGGGTAATAACAAAGATCTCTGCTTAGTAACTTCACCATCTCAGTTGCTGCTTCCGATGAAGGTCCTTGGCCCTTTCCTCACTCAGGGGTAGTTCAGAGATCAGCCAAAGGAATGTGTAGAATTTGTTGAACATTTGGGGTTTATCCTCAATGTATCCTTTTTATCCAAGAATTTATCCCTCACTTTGAAGTTCTTCAGTCTGCTTCAAATTCCAATGTATAACTCATGACTTATAAAATATAAAAAAAATTCAAATTATATTGTTTGCCATCAATTGAGATACCCATTTTCCCAATACTATATTTATACATTAGAATATTTAAAATATTTAATTATTTCATTTTTATATTAAATAATTCATACATTAAGTATTTTTAAAATTTCCTATTGCCACATACAGTAATGTTGAAGTTGACACATATAAAATAGGATCTATTTAGCACATTTACTTCAAGTGTATATAGTCAATGGAATACACAGCAATGTAGTCAAGAAATGATAATATGATTACATAAAAGATGTATGTCATGTACTGGGAGAAAAATGATAAATAAAAATAAATAATTGGAGAAGTGAGAACTTCAAAGGGAAGTGAAATTTAAGCAGAATAGAGTGACTGACTATTTAATAGCAGAATTTGAGCAATTTATTCATCAAAAGTGGATATGTTGGGTGGGTGGGGATTCCAAAGTTGAGAAAATGGTTTTGCTGAGGAACAGAGGAATGAAAGGAAATGGAAAGGTTTCCAAGTTATCAGTACAGACAGAAAATGAGGAAGGAAGAAATGAAAAAGCTACAGGTGTGGTTCTGGAACTTAAAGAATCTTCTATAACTTGAAAAGTAGTGGGTTCTTTTGTGTTCCTGTTAGGAATGAAAAAAAAAAAAAGAAAGAAATAACTGACCTCTCTTGGCCAATAATGACTATAGATGCACTTGGTAAAGATAACTTTCTGCATTTAGAGTAAGAGAGACCAAGCTTGGAAAGACGAGTTAGGTGAACTGCTGAGGACCTGAACTAAGGCTGTCCCAAGGCAGTAGAAAGGAGGTTACAGACTGAAGAGGCCCTCAGTAAATCAAGAAATTTAAGTAGAAAATGAAAGTGTGATTCAAGGAGGACTCTGAGACTGCAGGCTTCAGTAGTTTTAACCAGAATAGATATACTTATCAGGATGAAATACAGGATGAGGGAAAGACTTGGGGCCTAGGATCACAAGAGCCTAGGAACATTGATCTTTAGCTCCTTCAGGGATTTATTACACATTGTCACATTAAAGTTAGTCTGTCATTCAAGTGCTTTGGGCTGTTTTCAAATATCAGTTTTGGCTTCTCTTTTCTGAGATACTCTTGGGGCCATGAGTAATGGAATGGGATTAAAATGATTCTTTCTTGCATCTCTACTATTCTACATGATACTCATATCACTGTGTTCATCTGATTATTGTATGTGGATTATAGAATAATTTTTTAGATGAGAAGTTCAAAGTGGTTAATTGGTAGGATCTAGGTCTTGTGAAATATGGCAATTTTTAAGACTCATAATTCTGGGAAGTGTATAAAACCAATTGCCATAAACAATCAGCCGCTCTTACCAACTACCGGTACACAAGAACTGTTCCAATCAATATTTTAAGAAATGGGAATTTGAGACATGTGGCATAATCCTTCTCCATTTTATCTTTTTTGAAGTACATTTAGCATCTTCTCCATTTCTTCCTCTTAGCTTTTATGAGCTGTCAGGATCCGCCAAAGAGGCCAGTGAATGAATGGTACATGCATGTTGTAAAGCACTTTGAGTTTTCTGGGAGAGTAAATGTTACCACTTGAGGGCATCATATCATTATATTCCGTAAGAGTCCTGAACTTCCAAAACCATCTCAAGCCCATGACTTTCAGGCAGAAGGTCCTAAGGCAGGGAGGCGGGGTCTCAGCTGGAAAGGTTGAGGCAGCAGTGAAAATAGCAATTTACCATGCTAGGTCTATGTTTCCTGGTTACCAGGTCGGTGAAGTCTATATTTTAGGAAAGGCTAAGTTGACAGAAGAAAGTTAAGTGACACAGACAGAAGGTGGTGGAGACTTCCTGACAGAGACGGAAAAAGGACTTCAGATATACTAAGTGCTCTAGAGGTTAAACTGGTTTGGGCCAATCAGAGGAGCATTAGCACTGAAAGCTTCCTTTGAGCAGAGGAGGCAAAGGGAAGGCCACTGCAAGCACTCTGCTTTGAAACTCTGGGCTGTGCGGAAGTTGGACTTGAATGACCTATCTGATGGGTAAAATTTAAATGAGAGTTTACCCCTAGACATCAGGAGTTTTCCCCCTCTGATTGTCAACAAAGATGATCAAACAAATGCCTTAAAATATGTAAATATGTTTGGAAATGTATAATTGCTCATTGAAATCAATAAGTCTTTCTGCAATGTTGAACAGTAAATAAGAAATTTCCATACTCACTATGGTGACTTAGTTGTTCCTTGGAATTAATCCAAGCTTGCAGAGAAAACAAAAATCAAAATCCCTAACAGATTCTAATAAAACAGACATCTTATGCCCTGAAGGAAAAATTTGGTCAATATTTTTTTCAAAGTTATATTGAAAAAAAAATTCTATTGAACTGGTAGATTTCAGTGCTGTTCCAGAACAATCCATAATTTGGGGGAGTCAAAAACTTGTGGGAAAAATATGAGTTTGAAGTTTCACTGCATCCCTCAATCTTTGTGGTACTGAGAGAATAGCAATGTAGTAGGTATAACATGTCAGTTTATGTGTGAGCCTAAGTAGCAAGCCTATGTTGGAAGGAAGTTGTACTTTTTTTTAGTAGTCTTCTTACATTATAAAAGAGAGGGAATATATGTCCACCAAAGAAGTCTAACTCAGAAGCATTCCTAAAGCAATTATTTCCATGTTTAAGAGAAAATATGACTCTTAAGCGAGCAAGGTTAATTGTATGTGCAGAGCAGCTGGTTAGTTAGCATCATTCCTGACAGGTTTTAAATGGAGGGATCACAAGTGTTAGATTATTTTATCCTCATGGTTTAATCCATAGCACCAGTAACTGCTGTTGGGCTATTAGCAGCCACAGAAGGTCAGATAAAGAATAGGCCATGCCAAGGAGTTATGGTCTAGGGCCAGGATTCTTTAACAGGCCATCTTAATTGCTTTAGTAAGACAGAGAGCATCTTTAAAAAATCTGGAGGTAAACTATTGTTGTTAAAGGTCAACTATCCATTCTCTCAACTGGCAACATTTGAGGAATATTTTGTCAGAAGTTTGGTCTTGAATTTTTATTCTTAATACTGCCAAACTCTCACACACACACAGGCACACGCGCGCGCGCGCACACACACACACACACACACACACACACACACACACACCTGGGTACAGAATCAGAGATTATGACAGGATAGATGAAATAAAAAATTCTAGTTTGGATTTATCTGATAGTTTTAGGATGACAGAAAGCTCCAGAGGTAACAGGCTAGAAAATAATGTCCATTAAGGAATGGAAACATCATTTATTATGGGCAAAATATTGAGGGGGAATATAAGAAAAAAATTTAGTGATGTCTTGCTTGCAGTAAATTTCAAACAAAGAACATGTATATGATACTATGATACATAACAAACAACTACCTCAAATTGTTCTCTTTGAGGGAAAAAAAGAACATTGCTGCCCAATAGACAAAAAAAAAAACAACAATAAATAAGCCAAAGGAGATCATTACTATGAAATTTCCAATCACCCCATAAACGGAGGGTAAAATGCAGCTGATAGCAGAGCTAACTTCTTTTTCATCTATGCAACAAGCTGCTCCTTCTCCGTGAAATGGAATGAAATGAATGCCACGGCCTTTATAAACGGCACGGGGGATCTATTTATTGTGAGAAGAGATTTGCTGAATAACCATAAAATGCACCGAAATTTTTGGAAGTACCTCACAGCTTTGATGTGGAGGACCGCAGAACCCAGCTCTTTATAAGATCTATTCATCTACAGCAGGCATCTTGTGTATTGTAAAAATTTTTCTCAGCCTCATAGCCAATGTGTTTGCCCATTACAAAAAAAGTTTAAAAAAGAAACCTGGACAATGACAAGAGCTGACTCTTGGCATGATAAAGATTAAGGATATGGAAATTTTCATTTGGTACTCATTAATTTCATTGGGAAACAAAAGAGACAGTATGTTTCTAATTCTTACATTAGCACATGTCTGCTCTGGTCCTCTGCGGGGCTCTGTGGGCATGACATTGCAAAAATGTGCTACAGGAGATGAGAGGCTATATACAGTCTTTTTGGTAACCATACAGGTATTTCTTACTCTGATAACTAGAAGAATAGATGGACTTATTAACAGATGTTGTTTCAAATTAAATTGCTAATGTTATTTTGCATATCAGTTACAAATACTTAGGAATGCAATTTTCTGGAATTTTACTCTGTTAACATACAAATCAAACTTAATGTAGTGTTCATCTCATACCAAATATTTAAAGCAGAGATAATGAAATTGCATACAATATGCATACACTCATGCAAACACATTAAGATATAAAGTTGTTCCCATATAAGGCAAAGTCACTTATAAGAAATGAAAAAACAAAAATGAGAATTTAACCAAATGGAACAGACTCAATCTGAACTTTCCCTCTCCTTTTTTTTCCCCACCCCGGTTTTTGATTCAACTTTGAATGTATATATGATGATAATATGTATACTGAATCTTTGAGGAACATTAGAAGATGTATTTTAGACTCAAAACTATTACTTTGGAATGTAGAAATGAAGAAAAAACAGAAAATGATCAGGGACAAGGATTCAAAATATAACAATACCACAGTAAGGGGCAATATATGTCCTTTAACACATGTGACATTCAGTATGACCAAGCATAAGCTCCTGAATAATGAAATACATGACCTAATTAAAATAGTGTACATGCAAGTTTCTATCTATCTTTGTATAATCAGGCATTCTGTTATTGCATTCTAACATAAATGTTGGATTTATCTTCCTAGCTCATTCACATATCCTGAATGAGCATCCCAATAAAACCATTAAAGTGTTCGGGAATAGAATATCTCTTGAATCTTACTTGTTGCCTCACTGAGCAAACATGATAGGAATAGAAGTTGTTAAAATCTCCAAATGTAGTGCAAGTGGAACCATTGGAGAATAAGTGGTCTCCAAAGCCAGCCAGGGTTCCAACAGGAGACTGCTGTTTCAAACCAGAGTCCCCAAAATGCTACATTTGTGTCTTTTAAAACTCCAGAGACTGAACTTTTAAGCTTTACACACACATCATGCCTCCCCATGTAAGAAACACCACTGGCGGATACTCACCATTTCATAGAACCTCCAAAGTCAAGTCGTGCAGTTAAGTTTTCTGATAACTTTTGTCTTTAGGAAAATAAAAGCTTTTAAACTTTTGTACAATTTAGAAGTCATTTTGGTATACACATATAACAACTTAAAACAGCTCTATGATGTTAGAATCTTTTATTTGTTCTTTTGAGAAATTAGGGAAACTGTGGTTATGGAGGGGGAAAAAGAAACCTCGAAAGCAAAACAAAAGCAGACCTTGTAGCTAAATTTAGATTTTCTGATTTCAAAGCCTGTTTACTATCCAACACTGTCCAAAAGCAGTCTGTTGATGTGGTAAACTTCACTTTCTTAAGGATTCACCCTACATCTGTAAAATACTTTATACCCAGGAAAATTTCTGGCTGTCTCACTAGCAGATTATTCAAGGCCTTAAAAAAAAAAAAAAAAAAAAGAAAGAAAAGAAAAGAAAAAAGAAAAAATATGCAACTTTTTCTTCATTTTTTTTTCCTGATGAGCCAACATAGAAATAGAGTACAGAACAAAGCAACAGAAAGCAAGTATAATCTCTTGTTATTCAGAAATGTCTTTTCTGAACAGTAAGGTAACAAACTTTTAAAAAGCTACAGGGTGATTAAATGCAGCAAATGCATGCCATGCCTATTGGATGGCTGGATAAATCAGCACCAGCTCTAATTCTAAACAATCTGTATTTGGGTTTGATCCTAGTTCCTTACTCCTCATCATATGCATTAAGGTATCTATGAGTTTGGAAAAAGCTTTCAAATAACAATTTTAAAAATCTGTGAAATTTAAAATCTTTACTGAGTAAATAGCCTAATGATTTTTTTTATTAGTTACACATGACAATACAATGATCTTGACAATTCATACATTTGAATCAAATGGGGAATAATTTCTCATTTTTCCAATTGTACAGGTAGCCTAATGATTTTAATTGAGAATCTACTGAGGGTAAAACAAAGAAGCAAGAGAAAACCCCTGACAGAGAATCCTTACTACTCAACCACAGAGAGTTATGGCAAATAAAATCTTACATCAAAATAAACAATGGAATTCAAATTTTCATTATAAAGAAAAATTGTAATCATAATGGTGATAGCGATTGTCTTAGTCAGGTTTTCACCTCTGTGAAAAAATACCTGAGATAATACATTTATAAGGAGAAAAGGTTCAATTTGGCTCAGATCTTCAGAGGATTCAGTCCATGGTTGTTTGTTCTTGCTGTCTCTGGACCTATGGGGAGGCAGAACACTGTGATGAGACCATGTAACAGAGAAAGATACTCAACTTGTGGAATTCAGAAAGCAAGAGAGAAAAGGCAAGGACTGGGGTCCATAAAGCCTCTTTGAAGTCATGTACCCAGTGACCTACTTCCTCCAACTAGGCACAGCCTCTTAAAGGTTCCACTACTTCTCAATAGCCCCACAGGTGTCATTGTGGGAATTATCTAGAATGCATCCTTGCAGTTTCAGGTATTTGACAAAAATCTCCATAAATCATATACATGTAATCACGCATATATGTATCATGTGTGTATATGACTATGTATATTACTCCCTTACGTATTGTAAGAGAATACATTAAATGTTTTCCTTGGATTTTGAGACCTTTCACAATGGGAAGAATGTAGGGATGAGATTATTACAAAGACAATCGATTACACTGTTAACACCCAGAGGCCGGTACTGAAATGGAGGACCAGCTTCCACAATCCTGAGGGATTTGATAGGCAATTCAGTAATTCAGCAGGTGACAGTTTCATGTCCTGGATACTAACAGTAGGATAAGTGAAAAGCTTTTTGAATACATATTTGGGTGAGTGAGTTTTCTCTTTCTCTTTCCTTTTGATGTTTATCATAGTAAATAGTGAACGAAAATTGTGGCATGCCCCCTGATACAGTGCAAAGATGACTGAGTACCTTGCCTCCACCTGAAGGGGAAAACTCTTTTGTTAACTCATTCTTCAAGGTCTGCTATCTCCTTGAGTCTTCCCCTACAATGGTAATAACAACACCGAGAAATTGCATAGTTATCATGCATCATAAATCCATAAAATCTTCCCAAACATCATTTCATTTGATTATCACAACAGTTCAAGGTGCCAGAAAAGAAGGCATATCTTTCTCCATTTTATAGATGACTTAGAGTAAGCTTATCACTGTTCAGGCCAACAGTGACTGCTCCCACTTTTGAATTTTTGTTCTACAAGTAGCCTGTATGATTTTTTGATTCTATGTGTTTGATGAGTATGCTAAGATCTTTCTGATGAAGAGTAATATACTAATAGCATATACCATTTTATTTTAAGTCAAACATTATTGAAGAGCTTCACATGTGTATGTGTTTAACCTGTATCAGACCTTTTTGAAAGAGAGAATATTATCATCTGAATTTTATAGATGAGGAAACTGAAACTAGACTGGATGTGGACCAAGACAGTCTGGTTTCCACAAGTTGCTATATGGTAACTTAGATTTAGACTGCATAGTTTTAGTATAAATTCCATTATTCTCACATTTTCAGTTATCATTGTTTCAGGTTTAATTATAGCAAAAAGATAGCTTCCTGGTAGAACAATTGTAAATTCTCCTTGAAAGCTAAAATCTCTGAATATTCCTGGAGAAGTTTTAAATGGTCTATGCCTGCACTCAGCCTTATAACTTAATTACTTGTTTATTCAATAGAATTTTGTGGAGTTTAGAAAATGGGAGCAAGTTACCACAGTCAAGTTTCCTTTGCCAACTGTGGGTTACTTTTGCTCTGCTGGAACAATAGAGTCCCTCCAACAAGAGGATAGAAATGGGCCACATTTATATTTACTTCATATTTTAAAATTAGAAAGTCAAGGGTAATGATGGTTCTTATTTTGTTTATTTGACAAATTTTCTTTCTTTTTCTATTTTACCTTTAGTTTACTCTCCTAAGAACAGTTCAACTACGAAATATTTGTAGTTGAAACTAAAAATGTTGTCGCCTTGCCTGGAAAAACCACTGTGGCTCCAGTATCCTGAACTTGGTTAGGAGTGAGGTAGTGTATGTCTCTCCAGAGAGTTAAAAGGAAGGGAAGGTTTGCCATGGACAAATTTAATGTCTCCATCCTGAGCTGGACAGGTCACTGAGTGGTCATATCCCATACTGGTATATGGGACATATGTCTTCAGCATCATGGGTTTGGCTCTTAGAATTTTTTCCTTTACTCTTAACCCCTCCAAAGCCAACATTGTGGGAATTATCTAGAAGGCATCCTTGCAGTTTCAGGTATTTGGTGAATCAACATACATTCATTAAGTGCTTGAGTTCCAAATTCAGGGAATCTTGCACAGAGTTTGATTCAAAATGTGAGAAGAGACATTGAGATTGCTTTTCAATGGTCTGTGTTATTCCATAGTTCATATCTGTTAATTTAAGCATTTTCCATGTGGGTAAAGGCAAAATGGCATAATGGTTAAAAGCAGACTCTGGAGTTAGTCTGCCTGGATTTTCTTGAAATTTCTTCACCTGTTAAGATTTTATAGAGAAAAGAATCATCTATCCTTCGTATCTTGGGTTAAATATATAGTTATTAAGCTTTACATGACGCAGGATTGTTAATTAGAAAATGGAGACCAATATGGGGATCAACCTGTATATTTTTATGCTAGGTTTGATTAAGAACTAAATAGATGTGGGAAAATACAATTGAACACCATGATCGAATGGTAAAGAACTGGGGAGAACTTCACAAATCCTGCTTATGGAAATTTTTGTCTATGTCCTTGTGACCTCAGAGATAAAGATGCCCCTTCCCCCTTGGAATAGGGAAGCCACCCTTGTATGAAGGTCTTATGTTCCGTTTCAGGAAAAGGTCAGAAAATTCTTCCAAGGTTTGATGATCTGATTTAGGGTGAAAGTGTGGAAGGAAGATGTCAGAGTAATCTTCCGGCTTCTATTCCTGTCTCAAATGGTGAAGTTCAGGACATGAGGTAGCAAGTCCTGAATTGCATGAATTATATTTTGAAATGCCTAAACTAGTACATGGTACACAGAATGTCATGCAAGGGCTTCTGTGTCATTATTACATAGAAATAAGTTATTATCTAGATTAGAGGTACTCAAGATATATTCTACTTACAAATGGCATAGGGAGATTTAAAAATATAGACAAGATTATGAGCTCCACCTTAGACCAACACAATCTATACCCAAGAATGTATGTTTTTTTTTTTTTTAAACAACAACACAATACTCATGCAGGTGGTCCTGATGCAGTGGATTGTGAAAAATAATTTGAACAAAATTGATGATGATTTTTTCCCATATGCATAGCACTCATTCCTTAAAGAGCTGTTATTAAATCTGCACATTAAGGTTTCATTTATAAATAAAAACCATTTTTATAAAGTATCTAATTTACATATTTTGCTTAGTTTTCCAGCTAGAATAGACATGCTAGTGTTCACTCATAATAAAGTGAAAGGTACTTAATGCTGCCTACAGTTGTTCCCCCCACACCACCCTTATACTACCTGAAGATACAAATGTAACAGAAATAAAAAAAAAATTAAGAAATTTATAAACTTCCTTAACAGTGTAAAAATGGAAGAAACCAGGCTACTCTTTTGGGAATCCTTACATAAAAATGATGGGTGATAGTTTTCTGAAGCCTCTTCCTTTGTGACTGTAGGGTTACAGGTACTATAGAAAAGCCCTCCTTGGGGAAGGAGGGAAGCCTGGATGATGTTATAGAGAACTGATGTGTCTTAAAACAATGGAGAAAGCCTTGGCAAAAAGCTCCAAACACCCTGGTGCCATGCCAAGAACAGTATGATCAGCACAGCCACAGAATGAGGGGAAAGAAAGGGTTAGAATTTGAAGCACTGCTGGAAAAAAAGGTGACCATCCTCAAAAGAGTAAGTCCAGTCAGTTCAGGAGGGTTGGGCAAGGTTCCCTCAGTTCTGCTCTTAGTGATTCAGACACTCCTATCTCACACAACAGGGATGTTTCCATCCACAGGAAGAAGGCAGTCTTAGTTACTCCTTTGTAAAAAGGAAGCAAGTAAACCAGTGGTACTTACAACATCAGGCTGTTATTGAGGGTTAGAGGTATTATACTAAAGGGGAAAAAATAGGTTTTTTTTTTTTCTCAATCCTTATAAGTATTGAGCTGGAATAGACCCCTGTAACAAAGACAGATGAATAAGAGAAAAACAAACAATTTTATTAATATGCATATTTTCAAATACTTAATGACAGAAAAAAGTCTCAAAGAAGTGACTTCAAGTCCACTTTATTAACCATCTTAACAAAGTGCAGTAAAATTTTAGAGACCTTGGATGTGACAAATTGCAGGAATGGTGGTGGGAGGAGGCAAATACATGGCAGAGAAAATCTAATTAGTATAGTAGATTCTTCTGGTGTTATTTCCAGGTCAGCAGGGTCTAATATTGTCTTCAGGAGTTGACCTTTGCTATTCTTGGTAGAAAGGGATGAAAGGATGGTGGGATACCTTCTGTATTTCAAAATGCATTCCTATTTTAGGCAAATCAAGAGCACAGGGTTCTTCTGCACCTGCTCCTTCTTAATTGCCTTCAGCTCACCAATCCTTGTGCCAAGGAGGCATATTTTGGGATGGCATGTTCTCCCACAGTACTATAAGCTGGGTGGTTTGGACAACAAATGTTTATTTCTCAATTCTGGAGGACAGGTTTGAGTTCTAAGTGCCAATGTGTGGTTCCTGATGAAGTTCCTCCTCCTGGCTTGTGGGTGGTCACCTTCCTGCTAATATGTGGCTTTTCCTTGGTGTGTGCAGTGGAGGAGTGGAGAGTGGAGCTCTGGTTTCTATTCCTTTTCTTAAACAGATATTAATTATATATCAGAAGATTCAACCCTCATAAAGGCAGTCATTTAACAGG
This sequence comes from Callospermophilus lateralis, assembly GCF_048772815.1. NCBI lineage: Eukaryota > Metazoa > Chordata > Mammalia > Rodentia > Sciuridae > Callospermophilus > Callospermophilus lateralis. The sequence continues at coordinate 13,937,060 of NC_135312.1, forward strand.
ATTTACAAATATCTAAAATGATGCCATTTCTTTTCCTAGTGTTTTCCTTGTTTCCATAAAAATTACACTATTTATATCAATATATAAAAGTCTCATTATTTTGAATGTAAACAAAGAGGTGTGTGTGTGTGTGTGTGTGTGTGTGTGTGCACGTGTGTGTTTTTTGTACGGTGGATATATCCTTGGGCTTCATACATTCTAGGCAAATGCTCTACCACTTACTTATATTCACAGTCCTAAATATATACTTAAAAATATACATATACCCTTAAAGAAAATTCTGTTTTATTTTCTAGTGTGGAAAATATTGATAAATGATATTGAGCAATAAAAGTTCTTCAAGTCTATAATAATATTTAAAGTTTAAAGGTTTCCTGAAACCAAAACATTATGCTATCCAATACCACATTTTTAATAATTTGCTATACCTTTTTAATATAATTTTCAATAAGTGCATTTTCATTTATTATTTTAGGACTGAAATACATTATTTGTTTTAAGTTAATGATGGACATTATAATACTAGAGTCTTATGTAAAATGAGCACTAGACAGTAAATGTCAGAAGATATAGATATTAATACTGGGTAATTTACAGGGTAGGCTTGCTAGGTATAGTGAATAAAAGTAAAGGATACACAGTTCAATTTGAATGAAAGATAAATATCAAATAATACTTCAGAGTTAAGTACATCCCATATAATATTTGGGACACACTTTCCAAAAAATAAATTGTTTATCTGAAATTCAAATTTAAATGGCATTCTATATTCTATCTGGTGACCCTTTCAAAAGATTATCAAGCTTATTTTATATCCACAGGTGGTTTCTTCTTATCTTAATGTACAAAGTGATAGATATGGAGTCCCTTAGCTGATTTAGTTATATTATAAATCAAATATCTAACCTTGGGCTAAATGCTAGGAAAAAATAGAGAAATTTACTCTATTAAGGGCTTTGAGTAGATATGCATGCTTTACACAATTGATCTGAACTAAGACAGTTTTGAGGAAATTGCTCAAAAGCCAAATTAGATTATTTTGATTATATAAGGGTCATTCATTCCCAGCACTGTGTTGCTTAGAAAATAAAGGAGATTCTTGTTGGATCACAGTTATTGTTTCTTTTGATTTTGAGGGCCTCAGACATGCTGCTAAAAGAGATGCCACTAGATTGGGTGACCCGGAAAATTCTGCTCTAGACCTATTGTCCTAATATCCTTCTCAGCTTAGCTTTTGTCCCTCTAATAGGGATTGAAAGTGTCATGAAGTCACAGCTCCTCGTGAATGGGAAGTAAAGACCACATTTCTGAGCTCTATCAGAAAGGAAATAGATGACCAGGTCTGTTCCCCAGGAGCTTTGTACATAGTCCCTACGTCTAAGAGAAGTCATAATGAGGAATTATATTTGAATACTTCCTTCAGATATTCTTGTGTTCAGCTTGTATCATTCCTTCTGAGATTTTATTTATGAATACAAATCATTATCCTTTATTTGCTAATGAATCTAACCTTTCTCTCTATTTCTAAGACTATTTCAGTGAGCAGTTTGATTTGTGTACCTAAGTTGTTGATCTCTCCAAATACACTACCAGGTCAACAGTGACTTCCAAACTATGTAAATAAGAATGTATAAATCTCTGTCCCCAGTATTTCTACACACCGATATAAATACTTCCATATATTTGAAGCCTTCTCTCAATTCCTGTGGTTACACATTCTCAAAGATCTCCTTTTTATCCAGCTGGTAGTACCTGGTCAGAATTACTTTTGTGTATTCTTATTCTAAATTGACCTCTACATGTTTCATATTTCCTAAGTGGTTCCTGGGTATGACTTTTCTACTCTCTCTACTCCTTCTTAGGTGATCATATCCAAGTTCATGGGTTTCAATACGAACTATATTCTATGATTTACAATTAGCTAATTCTGGTGAAAAAAAGCTTCATACATATATGATCCATAAACTATAAAAGATTACTCCTAAATTTATTAAGAATAAAGATGATTAATAAAGATGATTTTCACTATCAAAGCTGCTTCTTTCTCCATTTTTTTGCATATAAAACATGATATTACCTTCAACTCAAGTCAGATGCGCAAGACAGAACCCAATAGTTAATCCTCTTTATCTCCGTGCACTTGAACTCAGTACATTCTAGAGGTACTGCCCCCATTGTCACTGCAACTTTTCAGTTGAATCCCCTTTCATCTTCACCTGAACACCTCCCATGTTGGTCTCCAAGACTGGTCTTTCCATCTTATCATTCTATAATCTAATTAGAACAACATTCTGAAGAAAGTGAATCAGGTAAAATTTCTACCTTGCTAAAACCACTCAATAACTCAAAATAAAACCTAAACTGCCTAATGATACAAACTTAGCACAGCCTGGCCTCTGCCCCACTTCTAACATCATCTGCAGCTGCTCTGTTCTTTGCTCACTAGGCTGCAGGCACCTTGTTCTTGAGCTCCTTGACCAGGCCAAGCTCAGTACGCCTCGCAGACTGTGTTTACTGAATCTATGATTGGAACACTCTGTCTTGCTTCTTTACAGGTTTCAAGTATCAATTCAATTCCAGGGAGGCCAAGCCTCAATCTTACCTTGAGGGGCACCATTCTACCTCCCCAGTCATTGTCACTTCAGGCATTTTATTTTCTATGAGGATTTATCACTATCTAATGCCATTTTCTACAGTTAATGTCTGTCTCCTTCAATAAGAACATGAACTTTTTGATTATATAAGGATATATCTGCCCAGGATTTTCCTTGGTAACTGCCATACAAGAGGCTTAATAACTATCGAATGAATTAACTTTAAGTAATTAATCAAGGGATAAATGGTGATTGAACTATTTCCCAACATCACTGCAGTATAATAACAGTGAAATAAAACATTTTTTCAAGTATTAATAAACTGTGGTAATAGGAAAGATCATGTAGTATTATATTGTATATGTGATACATATAATTTTACTTTCTGTAAGTATTTTTTACTCTCATTTGGATCATATTTAATGTTCAAAAAAGTCAATTTTATAAAATAAAATATCACATCTAGTTAGATAATATAGTTAAAAGCATTGGGTTTCCCTTAGATACACCAAGAGGGACTGGTAAGATGGTCTCTGGATCTTCAAAGGAATTATATACCAAAAGCTCTTATCTGCCAGTATCAATTTGGTCTTTTCTTTTACTTTTTACTTATTTATTTATTTTTAGTTCAACTTGCTTCCTATACCTGCAGGTTTGGCAGATTTTAAAAAATGCATTTAAAATTTATTTTATCATATATATTTTTACTAATATTGGTTTAATAATAGTGTGAATCTCTTTAACTGTGTCCTTGTGAAGCTTTCCTCCAGAATTTCAGGATTATCTGCATATCTATAATTGTTCCTCTAGCTCTGATCTCTAGGATTGCCTTGAGTTCTACCTTCAGAAGATCAAGGGTTGCTTAGAATCATGGTGCTGTTATAGCTCAGAAAAGAACCAGCTACCTGAGCTAGAATAGCCAGAGCTGACGTGTACAGTTGGTTTCCACCTTCATGAACACAGAATGATGAATCTGCTTCCATCTCTGTAAGCTCTGGGCTTCTGATTTTAGAGATAAAAATGAAAGGGACTTAAGCAAAAGCTCAATCACACCATCTACTGTCCTAAAATGCAGTTAAGCTCTTCACACATGCAAACCACAACAAACAAAACTCATTTCGCCAGAAAATAATATTGAGGTGTCACTCTTCCAAGCACTTTGATGGTATTGGGAAGGCTGCAGTGAGCATCAACATGGAGGCCTTATTCTCATAAAGAGCATTTGCTGAGGAAGGTTGGGGGGTAGGGCAGGAAATAAACACATAATGTGTGCCTGAGATGAAGTAATGTACACTCGGTGTACTTATTCTACAGACACCCTTGGGGATGCTTGTACTGCAGCTTTTAAAACAGGTATTTATTCCTATTCTACCCACTTCCCACATTCCCCTTTTTCTAATCCATTGAACTACTATTCTTTCCCTAGGAAAGACAGTGGCATGAATTAAACATTACTTTCCTATGTTCTTATATGAGTACACCATCAGTGAAAATCTGTGTCATGTTCAATCACAAGAATGGGATCCTAATTAGAATAAGTTATATTCCACATGTGTATAATATGTCAAAATACACTCTACTGTCATGTATATCTAAATAGAACAAAAACAATTAAAAAAAACAGGTTTCTAACACATGTATTTTATATTGCTGTCTTGAGAATGTATTGCTAGGAGAAAAGAAACCTAAGAGCAAAATCAAATGAAATCATTATTGGTTCTTACTTGAGAAACAAATATTTATGGGCAAATGACTAATTGATTATCTTGTTTTCATTTTCATTATGACTATAAAATATTTGACTTTGGTATTTAATCAAAAGCCAAGACATAAAATAAATTTGTAATATATGTGTTTTCTGAAACAAACAAGTAAACCAAATTAATTTTTGATCTACTCTCTATAGAGAAGTTAAATTATGTCTTATATTTTGACTTTATTACACTGAAATAATTTTTGTCAATGTAAATGTTTTTCACGTAAATTTCACATAGTATTTTTGTTCTTTTTGGACTTTGATATTTTTTATTTTTAATAAGAGTTTTATGAATATACAGTTGGGTTTATCCCAACAAACTCATATATGTATAAAAACCAATTTCATATCACAAGCCCCCCTTTCCCTCCGTCTTTTCTCTCCCATCCTTGCCCATGCCTTTTCTTCTTTCTCTACTAGACTTCACTCATCTGTTAATTCATGTTTGATTGGTTCCTTATATAATCTTATCCTTCTTAATATTCATTTTCATCAGTTTTATTTTCATTGATTTTATTAAAAATGTGATTAGAGAAAGAAAATATGTAACAAATTCTATGAAAAAACTATATGGAGTCATAAGGCAGAGAGTGATGACGAAGCTTTGAGAGGGTCCATTAAAGCATTAGATCCATGGTTGAGAGAAGTATCAATCAAGTTGCTATTTGAATTATCATGCAGAGTCAGTTGTTTAACGATCTGGAAAAAGAAGAAGCAAAGGAAACATTCAAAACGTACCAGGCATGATCATGGCTTGACTAAGAGACATAAAATATCAGAATGTCTGGACCACAGAGAAAGTGAAACAGTGGGAGAAGAAGTTGTACAGGCAGGAAACTCAAGATGCTCACGACCATGGTGAGAATTGTAGGACTTATACTTTAGACAGTCTCTAGTTATGTCATTTTTAAATAAAGAAAGACATACTTACAGTGTGTAATATAACTTTCAATACATATATATTCTGTAATGATCAAATCAGGGCAATTAGTATAACCAACACCACAAAAACATTTCATTCCTTTGTGTGGGAAACATTCAAAAATCCTTTCCTCAGGCTACTTTGAAATACACCCTGAATTATTTTAACTATAGTCATCCTACCATGCTATAGAATTTACTCCTCTCAGCTAGCTGTGTTTCTGTGACCCAATAACCAACCTCTTTCTTTCCTCTCATCCTCCCTACCCTTTCCATCCTAAAATTCTTCATAAGGAGATTGGATACAGATGATTTTCCCTGATCACTGCATCCAATATCTTTACAAGTAGTAAAGTAGTTGTTTCCCAAAGCACTGTCCTGACCCAGCACCCTGCCTGTATCCCTCTTATGTCAGCCATCACAGTCAGCCACACACCTCTACAGGAAGTGGACCTGCCTGGTCCAGCAGACTTCCCTTGTTCAGTCACAATGCCTACTGGGGCTCTGCAAAGTGAAAATACCTGGAAGCTCCGCTGAAGAATGAAAGAACCTTCATTTTCCTAAGACTTAAAACAGACAATCACAGGATAATTTGCATTTCTGTTGCTTATATTTGGTTTAGGTAAAACATTTTACTTCCCCTCAGGGCGATAGACTTGTGCAGCAACTCTTTTTGGTGAATGTGTCTTCTGTATATTTAATCTTTGAAACATTAATTGGAAATGCCCAAAGGACCTTCTGAGATGTATACAACAATGTTTAAGTGGTACCTCACTATATGTCTATCTTCTATGTTTTTAGTAAAATACATACCAACTAAGACAGCTTAGTCTTATTTTGGTCAGAATCTATTGTTTAAAAATTGTATCTAACTGGGGCTGGGGTTGTAGCTCAACAGTAGAGCGCTCGTGTAGCATGTGCAAGGCCCTGGGTTCAATCCTCGGCACCACCTAAAAACAAATAAATAAAATAAAGATGTTGTGTTCAGTTATAACTAAAAAATAAATATTAAAAAAATTGTATCTAATGAATGAAATTTTCCTTGAGACTTTCACACCAGCAGTACTGATCTTACTCTTTGCAACGTCTTTATTGTTTACTCATAGCCATCTGTGACCCAATGACATATTCCACCTGTCTCCAGATGGAACAAATGAAAATCAAATTATTTTCTATTCAAAATAGTTTAAAAATCTAGTTTGTATTTGGATGCTGATCAGGGTACAATTTAACTGATCAATATATTTTTAAAAGGGTTAATGCCCAGAAAATATTTTTTTATGTGCTCTAACCAACTCCAAATAGTTATCATTACCTCCTTTATGAAACCCATCAGTCCTTCTGAAAAACTTACCATGGAAATGGCTGCTGTTCTGAGATCTTGTCTAAAAGAACTTTTTCCATTAAGCACAAGTTTTGTGTACTCCTGGTTGCCCTCCTCAATGCCTATGAATCTTTCTCTGTATAATAATAAGGGGGAATAATACTTAACACCTGTTCAGTTTAGACAACTTCATGTGCCAACTCACATATGTTCATCCCTAAGAGTAGATACCATTATTATTATCATATTGGTGGATGACTGGATATAAGGATAAATGAATTAATAAAGGATCTGACCACTGTTCCACTTTTCTAGAATCAAGAATGGAGCCTAATATGAGTCCCATTCTTGCAAAACCATGTTTTCAGGATTCCGTTGACTTAATTAATAGAGAATATTATTTTTCAAATTATAGACACTTAGTTTCAGAAAACTTTTAATTGGTATCAAAAAATAATTAAAGCTACAGTGAATGAAATGATATATATCTGATTTCTCTCTGAAGGGGGTTGGTTCCCTTTAAAAATCACTCCATTTAGGCTTTGCCTTATTTCTTGCACACTCCACCAACTGTACCTGCCCAAGTCCACAGGGCACACGGGCAGTCTCTCAGGAACTCCAACGAGGTAATTATAGGGAGCTGTCCACTCTTGTTCCCTCACTCCACTGGGCCAGTCTTTCAGTCAGTCTGGGTAGTTTCTGGGAATTATCCTTGTCCCCTGTAATTCCCGTAAGGCAGCAGCCTACATATTCCCTTTCTTAGCACAAAGAAGGTTTCCCTTCATTTGCCATCATGATTTAAGGACAGAACAGCAGAACTTCCAAATTTAATTTCAGACACATGTGCCTTGGATCAAATATCTTGCTGGCCCCTGTCCAAACTTTTTTTTTTCCTTCACCTTGGATTTCTTGACTTAATTACCTCAAACTAAGATAAAACAATTTGCATGAAAATTCATATCTTGGGCCTTCATGGAACGGGCTACAGATTTCAAGTGATTAGAGAATGTTAGCTGCAGTAAATAATGAGATTCAATATTCACGCCTTCAAGTTTTCCAGTGGATGTGAATGTGCTTGAGTGTCTTTCCCTCTGCTTGCTTTCCTTGTCAGTTCCCCAGTAACTAGGTCTGTGCAGCAAGACTTGGGCTGGAATTGTTGGAGGGTGACTCAATAACTGCCTTCATTATCCCAAGTGTGATTACATGGAGGATGGTGACCAGCTGTTCTTCCTCTCTGATGAGGCAAGAACAAGAGAAGAAGGGCATAAATTGCAGCTGGAGGGAATTCAAGTGATGTAAGGAGGAACTCTGGGGGTAGCAAGCATGGTTAAGCAGAGGAGGAGTTAGCAGAGCAGTTAATTCCTTCCCTGACAGTGTGTCTGGAATGGTTTGGTGAGCTTTCTCTAAGGCAAGAGTTCACCTAGATGACTTTGACAGAACTCTCTGCTTCCAAGACTCTGCCTTCATTTCTCATTGTGGATTTGAAATGGTGGCCCCCACAGTGTACTTTGTGATGTAAATGATTTGCAAAAGTTAAGTCAATGAAGGCATTAAAAATTTTGGACAGCCTACTGAGTTATATAACGCAGAGAGTACAAAATTGGGGCTCTGGAATCAAGCAGAGTGGAGTCCAAGATAACTATTCATTCACTTTCTGGTTTTTGGAAAGTTATTTATAGTGTTCCTTGGCTTATTTCAAGGTAGTGTCATGAGAACTAGATAAAATATCCATGAAGCACAAAATACAAATAAAAGAAAATATTCCAATTTTAACCAACCAATCCTGGTGGATTTTGTATTTTTTGCTTTAGAGCATGCATAGGACTTACTTACGTGTAAACTCTTGAGTATCATTGAAGATGTGATTCCCTGAAAAGAGAGCCACTCACTGGAGAAAATTAATGATTCTAGGAACATTAGTCTTTTGTGGAGCCCCTGTTTAGAAATACTTATGAAAGAAACTAGGTGGTTAGCATTTCCCCACTCACTGGTCCCTTTCAAGGCTTCCTAAGGATGTTCCAGCTCCATATAATCACTGGAAAATGGCAACTCATGCCAAGGGGCCCTTAGGATGCATACACCTAGATAGCCTCTGTAGCCCTCTTTGGGTTTGTTTTACCACTAACTAGGAAAGGCTAATTAAAAAATAGCATGAAAAGTCTTTAAATTCTTATAAGTCAAAATCTTTCTAATGCTTTAAATTCATATTGAATAAATTTTATAAGCACATGACTGTCAAAATTCATAGGGGCCAGAAGGTTGTGTCTGTTCTTGCCGACCACCCATATTATTTTTAGCTAAAGGATAGATTTAAATCACATTATACTTAAAAAAAAAAAAACAGGGAGGTTAGAGAAGAAGTGCCATCATTAATAAAAAATACAGTTTATCAGTTCTCAGGATAAAATATAGGACAACAATATTCAAGTACTCGTTTTTTCCAAAAGTCCCCAAAGCCCAGATTTGGCATAAAATATTACTAACATTTTGCTTCATAAGGATATTAATTTATTATAAAAGCAATATAACAGAATATAAATATATATGTATACATACATACAGTAATGGTATTTGCATTTGAGTTTATGTACCACTAAAAGAACAAAAAATATGTGTGCAGTCAATGGGAGAGGCAGGCAGAGGCTGAGTCAGAAACAGGGTAAAATTGGCTTGGTTATTCTGGGTCTTCTTGGAAGGTGAGCTGGAATGGATGCTTGCAGCACATTGGTTTCACAGTGACACAGGATGCGGTCATCTCATCTGGACCTGCCTTGCCCAGTCTTTCTAGACAACAGGATGAATTAAAGGGGAGAGATGTCAAGTAAAGTACTGAAGGTTCTTACACATGCACATTTGCCCTGGCTGGAAAGTACTGTGATGAGGTAGAATTAAATGTGTTGTATGTGCTGTGCCTCTGTAATACAGCCAGAAGTAGAGATGCCAGGTCGTATCAGCATGCGGTAGAGCAGAGGCTCCAGGGAAGCCAGCCAGGAGTTCAAAACAAAATTTAGCTTCTCTATCTACAGTGATGGGACTTGGGTTGGCCACTTAACCTCACATAACTCTTTTCTTACATGATAAGTGTGAATAACCCATAAACTTGCAAAATGTGTGGGGACCATTAGCACTTATGTACACAAACTACAGGTGTCCACTAGGTGAAAATTGTTTTTTGGATTAATGCTTGAGGTGATTTTACCCTTCATAATAAAAATGTACATCTATTGAAAACATGCATGCCTCTTGATTTATATGATTGTCTTTAATTTCACATTTCTAATCACATTTCCATTTTAATTGGTGATGCTGGGTAAGGAGGGGATTGCTATTAATATTATTATTATTATTATTATTATTATTATTAGGTACAACTATTAGAAACACACAAAGTGTTTCTTACACCATCCTTCTGCCTGTTTTGTTGAGTGAGAAGTATAAAATCAGGTGGCTTAAAAGCTGACCAAAATATTGCATTTCTGTGATAAAGATGCAAGGCCACAGAATGGTCAAAACCTTTTTCAATCTAAATGCCTGAAGTCGCAGGTGGCATTGGAACAGTAACTTAATTTTGCCTTGTGATACATGGAACTTCCATTCAGACCCTGACGAAAGTCACTGTAATTGAATGAGAAAGAAAGCTAGAGCAAAAAGGAGTGTGCGAAAGGGAACTTTGGGGAGTTAAATTGGTAATAGACTGAGAGAGCAGGAAAATTGGTAATGGACTAGAGCGCTGAAGCACGGCATTGAGCCTCGCACAAATTGTGACTGAAAGTCATTACCACCTGCAAGCTGCCCGCTCAGCTATTAGAACCTGTTCTCAGCATTGATTCAGTTCCTGCTGGTCACAGACCCAGTGCAGAGTCCCATCATCTGGGACACCATTGGCTAAAAGCAGGACAAAAATAAGTGAATAAAAGGGAGGAAGAAAGAGATGTGAGTGCTGGATGGGAATAAAGAGTAAGTCACCCTTTCCACTGGAGATGCTCTCTCTGAACAGGTCCACCATTCACACAAGATGATCATGCTTGTTGGAACGATGCCCATCAGACATACTTGATCCACCTGTAGGCAGGAGGGAATAAACCCCAAGAGAACAAAGGACAGATGGATGATATATACTTTTTGAAACTTCTATATTTTTACCATATTAAGAGTAATTATAAATGCTTGTATGACTTAAATGCAGATGGCAGGCAAGAAAACCATAATTACTTCAAGGATTAGATGAGAGTGAATACATTTGGTAATAACATTAAAGTGTACTGAAAAGCAGTTATAAGTTAAAAAAAAAACTTTATATACAACTCTCCAGTTAATTTTTACTACACTCCTATTAGTTAGATGACTTTAAACTTCTTTCACAGGAAAGGAAGAGGAGTATTCTAAGTGGATTTGTGCTCCCAGCCCAAATTCATATGAAGACATAACCCCAGTACTTCAGAATGTGAACTCATTTAGAAGTAGGATTGTTGCAGATATAATTAGCTAAGATGAAGTCATGTCAGAGTCAGATGAGCCCCAAATCCAGTATGATTAGCATCCTTTGAAAAAGGGGAAAATTGGGAGAGAGACATATACATAGAGAAATCTATTTGAAGGTTTGAATCATGCTACCAGAAGCCAACAAACTACCAGAAGCTGGGAGAGGAGCCTGGAATAGATGCTTCCCTAGAGTCTTGAAGGAAACAGCCCTTATCAATACCTTAAGCCCAGAATCCCAGCAACTACATTGTGAGAGAACACATTTCCACTGTTTAAACCAGTTGGTTTGTGGTACACTGTTAAGAAACTCCTAGGAAACCAGTGCAAGGACGTTGAGGGAGACTGAGTGTTTTCACAAATCTTATAGAGCCATACATCTACGGAAGTAGACATTGAACCCTGACCTTTTAATCCAATCCGTTGACTTAACTTTCAAGTTTCCCTGTTTCTTCAAACTAGTGTACAGCTAAACTTTGGGAATGAATGATTTAGATAATAGGTTCAGTTATATTTTAAGAAGGGTGGGCCTTTATCTATAGTCTTCTGACTATGTGTTTTCCTTCTCCTCCCTAATTTCTTCCATTATAACATATATCAGATAAGTCATAGACTGGTTGATAGAATAGAGCAAGTTGAACTGTGACAGATACAGTAGATTAAAGCTTTCTTAAATTAAAAAAAAATACAGCTAGAAATGCATCTTATATCAAGTAAAATGAACCCCTTTGCCCATTCTAATCTGTCATAATTTGCTATATTCACAAATGGCCCCCCTTGTTGAGTCAAATCTGTGCTTTAAGTCCTCACTGAAAATTGTGTGTAGCATATTGGTTTTTGCCCAACCAGCATCTCTTGTTTCCTTCTTCCCTCATAAATGAATCTAATTATTCTGGACACACAAACATTAGTTTCATCATCACCAGCCTTGCAGTCAGGAGATGCTCAACATCATTGTCATTGGATACAGAGTAATTGTATTTCTCTCATTTATGTAAAAATTAGTAGGTGACCCACTTGCTGTCCTCAGAACATATGCAGATGTTTTTAGGTCTCAAAAGGAGAATCCACCCTTCTCAGGGGTATGAACTCAGATAATCATTTTCCACTTGTCAGGGGAGCCAGTCTTAAGACAAAATGCACACTAGGGAAAGATGGGTAGAAAGATGGGAAAATCATCTCCCAATGAGATCCTTGTGTTTAAGCCAAACAACTCCAGTGTAACACTCTGTTTTCCATGTTCCCACTCTTCTTCCTGATTCTAAATTGAGGTCTCATCTCCCATGTTTCAACAGCACTGGCCTATTATTATTTCCCTGAATTGAAGAAGGTTTTGACTTTCTCAAGTTTTCTACACCTGCTAACATTTAATTTTTCTTTTTTGTTATTTTTTGTACCAGCCTTGAACCCAGGGACTCTTAACCACTGAGTCACATCCCAGCTCTTTTTTAATTTTTAATTTTTAGACAAGTGTTTTTAAATTACTTAGGATCTTGCTAAGTTGCTGAGGGCTTTGAACTTCAGATCCTCCTGCCTCAGCCTCCCAAGCTACTGGGATTGTTGGTGTGTGCCACCGTGGTGACTGGCTATCTGCTAACATTTTTCCATGGTCTCTTTGCTAACCAAGTTTTATTAATTATTTAAGTCATATTTTTAAAATCATGTGTGTGGCCCACTTTTATTTCACTGCCTAAATATATTTCTGAGCTTTGGAAATGTTCCTCATAAGTTCCTTTGTGCTGTGCTGGAACAATGAAATTCATTTTGTAATATGAATAACACCATTTTTTTCTAAATAGAAGAGAAAATAAAAATTAAAGATGGGGCTGAGGATGTGCTCAGTGGTAGAGTGCTTGCCTACCATGTGTGTGGAACTAGGTTTGATTATCAGCACTATATCTAAATAAATAAATGAAATAAAGATCCATCACCATTCAAAAAATAATGTTATTATTAAAGAATAACAGATAGATATAGATGCTAATACAAGTAACATGATGATAAAGATATTTATATATTAAAATAAATAAAGTTTGTATGGCTTTATCCTAGAATATGGAAAGGGAAGTTTGATATCATAAAATTAATGATATTAATACTGAAAATGAGAAGGAACAATAATATTCATTGATTCTAATTAGTCATCCATGAATTTAATAACATTTCTTAATAAAGAAAAGTAAATTCTACTCATGTATTCTTTCTAAATTAATCTTTAGGTTTGATAAAATTCCTAGAAACCAATTAATCATCCATGAATTCAATAACATTTCTTAATAAAGAAAAGTAAATTCTAATCATATGTTCTTTCTGAATTAATCTTTAGGTTTTATACAATATCTATTAACATGTCATTATGTTTTAATATGTCTCAAGATAATGTGTGTAAATTTCCACTAAGAATACTATTTTTCCTTCGTTTCCTCCATCCGTCCTTCTTTCCTACCTTCTTCCCCACCATTTTCCTTTCTTCCTTTCATCTGTCTTCAAACCCAGGGCCTTCATTCACACTAGCACTGAGCTATACCCCCAGCTAAGAATGATGTTTGTAAATAATGTGTCTGAAATGATTCTTCAGAAGTACTGGTCTACAGTGTATCTAAAATCTAAAATGTCCAGGCTAGCATTGAAATAGAGTAAAATAAAGACTTTCTCAATCATTGTTAAAAGTTAATATTAAACCAAGTTAACTAAAATTAGTTTAATGAGGCTACTAGTTTGTTACTGTTTTATTTTAAAGCTCACCTTTGGTTAAAATTAAAAATAAATTTGAGAGATACTAAAATGTAATTTAAAAATTACCATGATGTGTTGGCAAACAAAGTACAAATAGAAAAAATAATTTAAATATATATGTAAAAACATAAGGAAAAAAGAACATTCACCCATAAACCTCGTTGCCTTCTCTATCCTCAGTTATGCATTTTCAGTTTTCTTGACTAACCTTCTCACCAGGCATTGATAATTTAAAAGGCACATTGCATCACACTCTAAAGAATACAGGTTCTTGGGTCCAGTATGCCTGAATTTCACTCCTACAGCCATTCCTTATAGCTTCTTGAATCAGTGATTCTGTACTTTTAAAGTAGCAAGGAAGCACAAAATTTATAGAAATATTGTGAAGAATAGATGATTTGTTACAGTCTAAACACATATTCTAATACCTGGCATTTACAAAGGCTTAATATATTAGCTGTTTTAGCATATGTGCTAACAACAACAACAACAACAAGAACAACAATAACAAATGAGAGAGAGAGAGCATAAAAGAATAGATTTTTATGATTTAACTTTTTATAGTAAAAAAATGAAGAACAAGTAGCAAAGTTGCTAGGACATAAATGAAGTATAACTTCAAAGATGACAATATTAAGAACAAATATATCTGACACCATGACATGTAAATACGTTAATTTCTCTCACAAAATTTTCAAATTGGGTTTGGGACACAACGTGGCTATATGTTTTCTGTAGCAATCACATGGAAAATATGCCCTTGAATCAATCCTTGATATATTATTGTCAAAACCAAAGTAAAAAAAAAAAAAAAACTGTGACAGAGGCTCTTTGGAGAATGAGAAAACAACAACAACAACAACAACAAAACACCACTTCCAAACAACAATCATGATAGTGGATGGTTTTAAAGACAGAGACACTCCCAGATCAATTGACAATGCCAAAAATTAGTTTAAAATGTTTGATTGCCTTATTTATTTAGTACACTATTTTCCCTTTTATGAGTGCTCCTTGGATGGAACATAATATTAAGTTTGTTCCCCCAAATTATAATCACTTACATTCAGAACTTACGTCTTCAGGAGATTCTATTTTCTGGACAAAAATGTTCAAGGGATCCACTCATACCAGAGAAACTAGTATTAAAAATATATAAGTGAATCAAGCTAAATGTTCTCATATGCATTACTAAAAGGATTTCTACCTCACTGCTTCCATGCAGTGAGGTAGAATATGCTGTCTCAGGGCTGAAACAAAGGCTAGAGAATTTAGACAGGGCACCCGAGGAGAACAAACTTAATAGAAACTAGAGTTATATCAAGAGGGCTTTGCAAATTACCTGGGGAAAGGCCTTCACAAGCAAGGACCCATGCATGCATTAGAATATGTTTATTTTCTTTTACACTTAAAAAAAAAAATACCAACCCATACTGGAGATTTCCCTAGGTGTCTTAATCTCTTTAAAAATTATTTTTATTCACTAGCCTTTTCAAATTACCACAATCATTTAAATTGATGTGCTTTGTCACTGCTTTTTTCTAATGCTTTTTTTCAAATTCAGAATTTATTTTTTCATCTTTTCAACAATTCATAAGTAAGTCAAGAGCCCTTATTCTATCTTTGTATGTATTCGAGATATCTTTTTTCTCTTCTCATCTTTAACTGCATAGAAAAGTCCCACTTGATTTGCTTTGATTTTTTTTCTTTCTTCTTATTGTCTGTAAATTTCTTCAGACACACAATTTTTATTCTTAATTATTTATGTAGTGTTATATGGCATACCTTTAGGAAACATAATTTAAAATTAATTTTGATTTTTAAATACCCATTTTAACATTGTCAGACTCTAGGAACTCATTTCTCTTTTGGGAGCTCCTACTTTTTGGAAAGGTTTACTGAATAACTTCATAACCTAACCTTTGTGATATAAACTACTCAATATGTACTAGAGTAAAATAAACTTCTATAATTTTAAAACTTCAATATTTTCTTCTCTGTGAAACTCTCAATGTACAAAACTATCTAGACTAAATGTGAAATCATATTTTCCCCAATAAATGCTCTTTTCTAATATTAAAGTGGAAAGTCAACATAAAAATGTATTAATCCCTTTTGCTTGAAATCCTTTTAGTAAATAGTTCTCTGTCCAAAAATGAGAAAATGTGGAATATTAATTCTAACCCCAGACTAAATCACTCACCAGTTAAGAGTATCTGTTTCTAAATTATTTTAATCATTTTGAAACTGCAAATAAAAATATGTGCAGTATTTTTAAGAATCACAAGCACTTTGAGATTTATGAAATGGGGGAACTTTGACCATTTTTCCATTCAGCTGTTGCAAGCCTGAGAGTTATTGATGGATTAACGATATGTGTAAGTGGCAGCGATATAAGTAGGTGGAAAGTTTCAGAAGTCTGGAATGTGTAAGTTTTATGTCAAGTGACTTTGAAATGGAGAACACTTGCAGTTTGCTCACAGCAACATGAAATAGCTATTCACTTAGGTTCCAATTTTAGCCTCTATAATTGGTTCACTGAAAAACAATAATACACCAAAATTCTATTGGAGCAATTTTTCTATAGCAACAAGGCTTGCTTTTATTACCTATGCATTTTGGTTTAGTTTTTAACAGTCAGGTAATTCCCAAAGAGGTTTGTATGTTTCCATTGAATTTTTAAAAGTAATGAGTTTTCAGCTTATAAATGAAAGATAGGATGAAAGTTAATTTTGTAGTGGAAGAAGTGACAGGAAGGAATGGGCCACTTTTGTATTTTATTTCATCAGACATTAACTTATCACATTTGTTCAATGAAATCCAAGTGGTCACCTCCATCAGTGGTTGATTAGTGGGAGGTCAATTTCACTGTCTTCTGAAATGTAGGTTGCTGTGTAAGTGTTTTGCGCATTTTGCATCTAATCTTTAGCATCATGGCACCTGGTCAAGGAGGTAGATGTTATGTTATCATGGTTCCCTGCCATCCATTATGCTTTGGGAGATTACCTGAGAGCCAGGAGAAAACTAGATGATTTTTTTTAGTCCTCTGTTGTCCTAGTAAATGTCATTTCATTATAAAAATAATTTATATTTCAAGTAAGTGTGTTTTTAAGAGGGCCCATAAACGAAAGACATGTATAGAGATCTTAAATATGGCAGAATCCTCCTTGAAATAAAATATGTGTAAGTCCCAGCCCACAGTCTAGAGTTTTGATGCACATCACTCAGAGATTCCTGAAGGAAGAAGCATGGTCAGATAAGTAAGCAGTGAACAGTGCCAAGAGAAGGAGATTGTTTATCATTATGCCATCATTTTCTCTGAACCATGGCTCCATTAATACATGAATATATGGGTTTGGCAGCATTTTTATAAAATAACATCTTACTTTAATAAATCTTATTCCTATTTGAGGAAGTATGGTAAATAAAATCCAGGACAGTTCCCACACTCTTTACATCTTAATTCTCAAATGTTTGTGCTATCCCTTCTCTCTGAATATGGGCAGGACTTTCAGCTTGTTTCCAAACACTAGAATACTGCAAAGGTGAAATATGGACATAATTATCTATGCATATTTCATATATATGCATATTATATATGTGCATATATGTATATAATCTAGCATGTAACATAGCCCCTACCTTTCTACCTTTCTGGAATTTTTTTCCTCTCTTGCTGGATATGAAGAAGAAAGTAGACATTTTGGAAAACTCCATGTGACAAGGAACTGAGATCATGTCTAGAAATTTGGGAAGCCTCTGGCTAGTAGCCAGCAAGAACCTGGAGGCCCAAGTCCTATGCATGCCAGGAACTCAATTCTGACAACAATCTGAGTATAACTGGAAGTAGATATATTTTAGTCAGTTCTCTACTATTATAGTAAGATATATGAGCCTGGGAAAATTGTAAAGAAAAGAGATATCCTTAGCTCTCAGTTCTGGAAGCTGAAAGTCCAAATAGCCTGCTACTGGATCAGGGAGGGCTCCCATAACTACATCACAGGATGGCACACATCAGATCCCATGGGAGAAGGGATCACATGATGTGAAAGGAAGCCCAAGAAAGGGGGGTGGGGCCATGTTCTTTCAGAACTACTCAATCTCAGAAGAACCAGGGTCCCATGAGAACTATGTATTCCAAACAGCAGGCTAGGCTTTGCTGCTTAAAGGTTCCACTACCTCTTTACAACCTCATCCTGGGGATCACGCTTCCAACATAGAAACCCATAGGGGACACACTTGAACCATTTTCAAATCATAGCAGGATCCTTCTTCCACCAAGCTTCAGATGAGCTTATATCCCTGGCCAGTGTCTCCATTGCAGCATTGTAGAGCACAGTTAAGTTGATTCAGGACACCTCACTCGAAGAAACTCTAATAATGAATGTGTGTTTTTCTAAATCATTAAATCTGTGTTAATATTGTCACACAGTAATAGATGAGTAAAGGGAATTTATATAATGCTATATCTGGATATTTTGTACACAGTTTTTGGTTCTTTTGCTAATCAAATCCCAGAACAGTCACCTGGCAGAAACTTAATAGGCCCACCATTCTATTGGTTTTAGAAATCTATACTTGGAGACTATTTTACTTATATTTTTTTCTAGGTAAGAGGTAGGATGTCATAAAATAGCAGTCAATGGGCCAAATTTGATTTGTGCACACACTTAGCATGTGAACATGATATTTTTTTCTTTACTGAAACATTTAGCATCAAAAATCAGTTTGGGATCATTCTGTAAGGTCTAAATCTCTGGATTACAAGGAAGCATCTGGTAACATTATGTTTATGACCACCAGAGAAATGAGCAGCAGAAGCTGAGAAGTAGCTACACTTTTAAACGAGCGTATCATTATCCAATTTAGCCCAAGCAAAACCACCCCTGCTATCTTTCACACTGAGGCCACTTATCTGTAGTCATTTGCCCTTCTTCAAGCCATGCATTTATTTTATTTTCAGTTCCTTTAACACATTTGCATAATTCTTTGAACCCTATTTTAGTATGTCTAAGTGTTAAACAATTAAATCACCAACAGGCACTCCATACAGATTACATTGATTTGTCATTGCCCATTCCCTAGGAAATTAATTACCAAGTTATGGTGTCTTTGACATTTATCCAAATAACATCTTAAAAGGAGTCAAACATTGGTTTTTAGTCAAAAATGCAACCAGGTTTATGTGAGACACTGTCTGCTGACCACAATAGATGGCAACTTCTCCTGCCAGAAGCCACCCATGACCCATATGTGAACTATGCACGAACTAAAATGATGTAGAAGCCATTAGGTAGAAAAACCTGGTATCAGCAATTCCCAGAAACAACCCTGCTGGTTTGAGAAAGCCTGGTTCCTGTGGCTTCCTGGGCAGCTCCATCACAAGTTCAGCACAGCATTGGAGATGGAGTGACCCAATGGAGCCACAGCCTCTTGGAGATGGGGTGTGGCCTCTCCAGATTCCAATCAACCTGTTTACTGCAAGACCCCTGCCACACCCAGAAACAAGACTCCTCCCGCTGAAACTGTATCCCTGCATTTGACATATTCCCCCTTAAATAATCAGGGCCATTTTTCAGTTGTTCAGTTCCAGCTCCTATCAGAACTGGAAGACCTGTCAGGCGCTCCAGTTTTCATATCTCATTTCTGCCTCTGTCTCTATTTCTTACTAATTATTTCAGACTTTCTATTTCTCAGGTGGCCCACACCTCTGAGCAGGAATCTACCCTGACAGGGAGCTACTCACCCTACAATACTCTCTATTCATCAGTGTGTCTTATTTCAGATAATTGAAGTCTTGAATCACCAGAGACTATGTATAGAAGAACAAAAATCCCTCAGTGTTACACAAATAAACTGGTAAGCTTCAGTAGATCCTGCCTGGGCAAGATAATGCAGCTGCTCCTCTACTTATGGTGGGGTTACATCCTGATAAATCAATGATAAGTTGAAGATACCGTTAATGGATTCAATATGCCAACCTATCAAATACCAAAATGTAGGAACACAGTCTACTGTAGAGTTTTGGTTGCCTACTCTCATGACCAAGTAACTAGGAGCTACAGCTCCTGCCACAGCCCAGCATCATCAGCATATTGCTAGACTGGGAAAAGGTTAAAATTCAAAAATCCAAATCTAGTTTATACTGATGCATGTTACTTTGCTATAATCATGAAGTTTAAAACTGAAGTCAAAGCATAAGAAGTCAAGGGCCATTTGTATTTGTTAGGGTTTATCTTGTGTCTGTGGCCTGCTAGAGTGGAGCTAGGAGGCTTTCTTGATCTTGCCTGAACTTTCTTGATCTTGCCTAGAGATCTAATATCAGTGGCCTGCAACTTATGATGGCTTGATTGAAGATTTTCTGGCTTAATGTTCATACAAAAGCACACCCATAAAACCACTCTAATTATCATTTTCAGTATAGTGTCCATACATGAGATATTCAAAACACTATTGTAAGATAAATTTTATATTGATGATTTTGCCCAAATATAGCTAATATTCAGAGCATGTAATAAAAGTTAGCAGAAGGCATGGGTACAAAAGTAGTGGAGGAACATGGGCCATTAATGCAATCACACTATCACAGAAAATACCCAATATTTTTCAGCTTTTCTAGTATGTGAATAGAAGTTTTAATTGAAATAGACAAATAAAATATACTTGTCTAGGTAATGTTGCAAAATGTTCTATGTTTTGTTAAAAATGTTGGAGCCAATGGAAATAGATTAATAAAAATCTAGTAGAATGGATTAATTCAGAATGACTGAAACAAAAATATTGCCTATAGTTTATTCTAACTTAACTATATTTGAACATTGAAAACTATGTACTTTATGTGGTTTGTGTTTCTAGTGATTATTTGAATGCATGCTCATAAATTATCCAAAATTTTTAACCTAAAATAATTAAGAGATTTACCTTTGATATATTATTTTTATGGTATATTATTTGGCTCTAATTTCATATGTTATATTAGCAACAAAATGTGTGTATCTGTGCTTTCATATCAGAGATATTTTTAAAAATTATTTAAAAATTTCTAATATGAAAAAGTAATAACTCAAAAGAGAGTGTTATAATGAATGAACAAAAGTCCCCTGAGAATCTCCAACATAACAGGTTTCAAATTAAAAACACCCATCTCAATTTTGCTAAAATTACTATTTTATTATCTTAATTACCCGAAGAACCTTTATTATAAACTTATAATAAAATCCCAAAAATGTGTTTTGCAGTAGAACATGTGAACCAAAATCTTCACTTCAACTGTGAAATTTTCAAAAATTTTATATACATATGTGATTTTCTTCAGTTTTCTGCACAATACTACTGTGTGGTTTCTAAATACTATAGTTCTGCTTTCTTTCAATTATTATATTGCCCTGAAATTTGTTGACCTATGAAATCTCTTTGTTTTCTAACCCTATGTTTTACCCCATTGTATGGGATTCTCATCAGAAATAAATATATTCTGTACTACTTTTCTCAATGTTTTCTGTTTCTTTTTAGTTTTATGACTTTGACTTGTGTTGTTGTGATGTTGTTTAGTTTAGCTGTGTATTCATGATTAATCATGATCATAGACAAAAATGCTCACAACTTCTTTTTCAGGTTAAAAGGCTGGATATATATCCCTGCTGATTTAATAGGCCTTCTCACCTCTCACAAACACTAAGCATATGATGCTAAGCATTGGATTCACGTATGAAAACCACTTCTACTGTGGAAGTTTGAGTTTTGGGTTGAGGAAGGACTCTATAATGGCTATTTTTTCTTCTGACTTCTTATTAGTCACCAAATACAATTTTTCTATAATACTTATTTTATAGAGAGGCTTAGGTGGATGAATCAACCTGCATAGCATAATGAATAACTGACAGCTTAAACTAAACATATTAATTCAAACTAACTAAATGAATAAATGAGATTATGAACAAAAGGGCAATTTATGTTAATAGAGGGGAAACATAATGTGTTGGAATAGAAAGTCAAGGCAGAAAAACCTTGAAAGATTGCAGTGGAGTTTGAGGAGTCAGGTTAGAAAATGGACCTACTGTTAAGAATGTCTCATTTTTATCAATAATGGAAGTTATATAAGGAGTTCATTTATCAATGTCTAATATACAGTGGAAAGAAAATACTGAGTATAGTTTTATTTATAAACTTTGATTTATAAAGCCTTTATTTATAAACATTTATTTATAAAGCTTTGCATTTCAACATTACAGTTGTTCCAATTTGAATGGATTAATATGCATAATTAGGAATCTATTAAAATACACTGTCCTATATACTATAATACAAACAATTTTAAACATATGACTATTGGTTTCATGGGATATAGCATTTAAGGAAATGCAATATGTTGTTCAACAGTTAAGATAAATATATGGCAAACACTTTCCCCAGGCAGAGATGACTAATTAATTTAAAAATTTTAAGGTTGTGCAGGGAGTTTCTGTGGGGTAGCACCTGATGGAATCTGGTGTGTTGATGTTATTACAGCAATTGTGCAATGGGGGAAGAGTTGTGGCAATCCCTCTATGGGACCTCAGGCAATAAAACATTTATTAGTTCACTTTGTAGTGGAGAAATCAGGCAGATGTCATCTTACTGGGGGTTGAAAGTTAATATTCCAATGATGAGACCAAAAGACAAAATCTGCCTCTTTATACAGGCCTGAGAATAGAGTGTCACATCTGAGTTGTTTCTGCCCCAAATGGCTAATCCAAACCTATTTATAAGAAAGTAGCAGGAAAACCTAAGTGGGAGAGAGTTCTCAAAAGTGACTGGCCCCTATTTATCAGAAACATCAAGGTTAAGAATATTAAGAAAGGAAGAACTTTCTATATTCAGTGCAATTAAGGGACGTGACAGCTAAATAAAATGTGTGATCCTTGACTGGATTTTTGCCATGATGTAACAGGGTAAAAGGAGTGAGTCTTGATTTTACTTTTACTATAAAGGTCATTTTTCAACAAGGACAAAATGTGAACATGATCTATGGTTTAGAAGGTGGATAATATTTTGTCAGTAATAATTTCAAAAATTTAATAAGTATGCTGTTTTCCTTAAGAGAGTATACTTGTGCTTAAGAAAGGTAAATTGGACTTACTAATAACTACAGGCATTATGTCAGTGTGAACATGCAGCAGGATTATACGTGACAGTAATACATGGTCAACAACTGGTGTAGGTGGATGTTGTCTTGGAGTTCTCTGTGGAATTCTTGCAATTATCTGTATGGTTGAAATGATTTCAAAATAAAACAAAAATTAGAGAAATGATGATTAGAAACATACTCATATCTTTCTATGTATTTCTTTATAATATTATCTAAAATATAGCACATATTTTAATTGTATAAGTATGTAATATATTTCCTACTATTTCACTTTCTACTCAAAAGGCCTACAAAAATGATTATGTCAGCAACAATGAGCATCCTTCATGCCAAGACTGTGTTATTAAAATATAATTTCTCACTAAAAGGAATCAGGATTTCTTAGAGAAAAAAATCTAGATTCTAAATCTAGGCCAGGAAATATATAAGATGAGCCTGAAATCTACTATCATAGCAGACTAGTGTAGGGCTGTCAAGGACATCACCACAGAATCCTTCTTATTGGTCCTCAGTTACTTTCTTCCCATCTCCAGCCTTCA
The DNA here is from genome assembly GCF_048772815.1 of Callospermophilus lateralis. Lineage (NCBI taxonomy): Eukaryota > Metazoa > Chordata > Mammalia > Rodentia > Sciuridae > Callospermophilus > Callospermophilus lateralis. The sequence continues at coordinate 13,960,536 of NC_135312.1, forward strand.
CATTTTTTAGTCTCTGTTGAACAGTAATTTTTTCTATAATTTTGCTATTTCCAAAATGTTTTATTGATGGAATAATATAGTATTTTCTTCTTGCATTGGCTTTTTTTCACTCAGTTTCATTTTCTGGAAATTTACTCTTTGTTGCCACTGGGCCCAAGGTTATATTCTGTTATAGCAGCACATTATGGACTAGCACATACAGAGGTGCATTATTTTTTTTGTTTTGTTTTATACCAGAGATTAAGCCCAGGGGCACTCAACCACTGAGCAACACCCCCAGCCCTTTTTGTATTTTATTTAGAGGTACCTTCTCACTGAGATGTTTGGGGCCTTGCTAAATTGCTGAGGTTGGCCTTGAACTCGAAATCCTCCTGTCTCAGTCAAGCTGCTGGGATAAGAGGTATATGCCACCATCCTGGCATAGATATGCATTCTTGATTTTCCTGATGAAGTAAGTAAACAACAAGAATGTTTTTACTTCCCTATGTTCCTTCAGTTGAAAATCTAGATTTGCTAGCTCCAGTCTATTCTCTAACCATTGTGATAACATCTGTCAATCAAAAGACCATTTCAAACCACTACTCTGCATAAGACAACATGCTTTTAACTGATATAAATATATCAGTTAATGGATCCCTTTTACCAGTAAGGAAACTGAGGCTCAGAGAGTCTTAGTCAAGTCCATACTGAAGGAAGTGGCTGAATGTGATATTGTGATTTAAGAAATACTTATAGAGTGTTCATCTCTAGTTCCTGGCACAGAGCTTCTAAAAGACACAGTTTCCTAAGTAAGAGGATCATACTTTGTCATTCATAATAGTCACCTACAGGAGTTTGTACAAACAAGGTGACTTGGTGAATCTCTGGTTGGCTTTAGGATGTGGACTTGTAGCCAGAGAGATCAAGTCATGATTGGCAGTTTGGGACATCCAATTTTATCTCTCAACCTCCAGGGAAGAAAGGGGGGCTGGGGACTAGATTAATAACCAATGGTCAATGATTTCCTCCATCATGCCTATAAAATGTAATTTCCATTAAAAAATCCCCAGATATACTTGAAGTGAGGGGTCTTAACTAAGCCACAATGAGAGACTGGCAGGAAGTTTATGGATCTTTGGATGGGAATGGGGAAAGGGATGATGGAAAAGGAGATTGTTTGAATAAGGAAGTGACAAGATGACATTGGCTTTGGATAAACTGATGGAGAGATTAAATCTAGAAAAAAAAAACAATTAGGAAATGATGAAACATAAATCCTGAGGGAAGGAGATGGACTAAGCTAAGCCGAGGGTTGTTAAGGGAATTGGAGAAAACCTATTCAAATAGAGGAATTATTTGAAGGAAAGCCACTAATTATGAGTGTAATAGATTCTCAGAAAATGTGTGTGTTTAATATCAACCAGACTCATAACAGAATCTAACCCAGGAAGGTATGAAAGAAATCATTTCACCACCAATGCAGAGAACACTAGCAATCAGTCTTACATCAAATGAATTAGAGTTAGTTGAAAAGTTCCTCAATAAAATTCCAAAATAATTTGATAAATGAAAGATTTTTTTAAAAAATTATTTATTTATTCTAACTTGTTATACATGATGGCAGAATACACTTTATTTCATATTACACATATAAAGCACAATGTTTCAAGTTACTGATTGTACACAAAGTATTTTCACACCATTCATGTCTTGATACATGTACTTAGGGTAATGATGTCTAACTCATTCCACATCATTCCTACCCTCTTGCTCTCTCCCTTTATCTCCCTCCCCTTTACCCTATTTAAAGTTCCTCCATTCCTCCCATGTTCCTTCTTCATCGCCATTATGCCATTATGGTCATTATGATCAGCATCCTCATATCAAATAAAATATTTAGCATTTGTTTTTTATTGGGATTGGCTTGCTTCCCTTAGCATTATATTCTCCAACTCTATCAATTTACCTGCAGATGACATTATTTTGTTCTCTTTTAGTGCTGAGTAATTATCCATTGTGTATATATACCACAATTTCACTATCCATTCATCTACTGAAGGGCATCTGGGTTGGTTCCACAATTTAGCTATTGTTAATTGTGCTGCTAAAAACATTGATGTGGCTGTGTCCCTGTAGTATGCTGTTTTTAAGTCCTTTGGGTATAAACTTAGGTGTGGGATAACTGTGTCAAATGGTGGTATCATTCCAAGTTTTCCTAGGAGTCTCCATACTGCTTTCCAGACTGGTTGCACCAATTTGCAGTCCACCAGCAATGTATGATTGTATCTTATTCCCCACATCCTTGCCAACATTTATTGTTGTTTGTATTCTTGATAGCTGCCATTCTGACTGGAGTGAGATGAAATCTTAGAGTAGTTTTGATTTGCATTTCCCTAATTGCTGGAAATGTCAAACATTTCTTCATGTGTTTATTGATTGATTGTATATCCTCTTCTGAAAAGTGTCTGTTCAGTATCTTGGCCCATTTATTAATTGGGTTATTGGTTTTTTTTGGTGTTAAGGATTTTGAGTGCTTTACATATCCTACAGATTAGTGCTCTATTTGATGTTCTTATGGTAAAGATTTGCTTCCAAGATGTAGGTTCTCTATTCATCTCAATGATTTTTTTTTCCTTTTTCAATTTTCAGTGCTGGTGATCAAACCCAGGGCCGTCTGTGACCTTCATAAGCATCCCACCCCTGGGTTATGCCACCAACCTCTTGATAATGAAAGATTTGAAACACACACAAAAAAGAGCAGTGTCAAACTGTTCCTTTATGATTTCTGGAGTGACTTGCAGTTTCTGTTCTACCCCCTTTCTCTGTCATTCTTTCATTGTTTTGTATGGACTATTCCCAGAGAGTAACTTTCTTTTCCCCTTCTACATCAACCCAGTTGTCTTCTAGGGGCAACTCATATCATAGCCATCCCCCTGCCATCAGGAGAAGTAAACATGGCTCCTCTGTGCTCACACTACCCATCTCTTCCTATCACTTTCCATGCTGTATTATAACTTTGTATTCACTACACATCTCCTCTTTAGATTGTGAGCTTCTTTTTTCTTAACCAAGAACAGAATTGGAAAAATAAATAAATAAAATAAAAACACAATATTGAATAAATAAATAAATGATAAAGGCAATGTCTGTTCCTAAGAAAACCAAATTCTATGTTTACAGAAGGTAGAAAGAATGAAAATGATACCAGGAAGGAAGTCAGCAATGCAGGAAGAAATTGAGCACAGCAAAATGCTCTGCTTACAGGAGATTCCCAGCCAAGTTAAGACCTGCATGTGCTCACAGAGGTAAAGTGCATATATTTTCTTCTAAGCCTTCAGTCTCTTCCCAAATCTTTTTTTATAAAAAATAAAACTGCCTGTGCAGTGGCCAGGAACAAAATTCAACCTGGCTTTCATGCCTCTTGTTTTCTTTTCTCATTTTATCACAATTTTCCCTGTAAATGTCCTCGTGAATAGAAATAGGAACAAAAACTTTGAAATGCCTGTGTACCTTCTCCCTTGACATTCCTCCTTTGGTTAAAGGGACTTATGGAAATAGATTTCACAGGACATGACAACTTCTCAGATCTTGAAAGCTGATTATTAAATACTTAGAAATAGCCTCCAGTTAAAACAAAATTATAACATATGAAACTAGTAAAATACAAGTCTCAGGTAAGTTGAGAGATTGGTTAAGGATATGTTCTTTCTCTTAAACTGACAGTTGTTTTTAAAAAGCAATCTCAACATTTAACTGTCTTAAAGAACCCAATTGACTGTGATCCAGGGTCAGGGTCTTCTTTTCCCTCCACCTTTTGAAGTTGAAATGCTGTTGCCTTTTACATTTTGGAAGCCAGAATGCACAAAGCTCAAATATAAGCCTGCGGTGATGCCTCTGGAATATCTCTTTTATCAAAGCAACTTTAGAAAGCTAATTTCCTTCAATGTCTCCTGGGGGAAAAGATAATTGATTCTATGGGGTAGTGATTGTTTTAACCTGCTTCACTATTCTTGTTCTCCAGTTTTATGTGTCATGTATCTAGCGCGTAGGCGGCACAGGGAGACAAGAATGTACACCAGGTTAACAATGTTTATTTTCATTGGAATAAGATGATATTTAAGACACAGGAGCATTGAATTATCTGTAGTCTTCCTCATAACATTCTCAAAAATTTATGTCTAGTTTAGTTCTCAGTTCTTAGGTAAGGTTGCCATAACCCCAAATCCTTTGGGGCGTTTAAAAACAGTGGCTCCTTTCTGCCCTGGGTTACTGTCTATGGGTTATATGTGGCTCTGCCCCATATGTTATCTCCATTCAAGATTCAGGCTAAAGAATGGGCTTGAATGTTTGGGATAAATTGTTCTTGTGGCAAACAAAAATGCAGTAGAAGTTGCAAGAATAGGTTATGGTGATATGCCACTATCAATTACATGTCATAAGCCAAAACAATTAACATAACCAGAGATGCCAATGAGGGAAAGAAATACATTGGTCTCCAGGAAGGGACTGCAAATCCCACAGCAAAGGGTACTGAGGAATGATGTTCTAATAAGGAAAGTGGCAAAGTAGCTGACAAAAATACACATGTCTGTAATATCTACAACTATTCTCTACCTCTCTTCATTTCCCTTCCCCCTTCTCCTTTTCCTCTTCCAGCTGTGTTTCTATTCTTTTCTCTTCTGAGAGTATAATGTTGTAAAAGGCACTTTGTTTTGATGTTGTTCAAATATGACTCATGTAAAATAAAATTTTATAGGAAAATTGTACCTGTGGACTTTTGCCACTGATTTAATTACCTATATTATAATGTTATGTAAAAATTAATGGTATGAAGCTGGTAGAAATTTATTATCCTCAATCATCAAAGACATCAGGAAATTTCAAAACATTAATTCATTGGGGTATCTGATGATAGTATTTGTATAAACTTCTTTGCCCTTCAAAAACTAAATTTTGAAAATAAATATTATCTGGCACATTTCAAGAGATTATTATACTGTATCAGTGTTAGCGCCAAAAATGTATATTTGAATTAATAGGTATCTTCCATGCCTGCTCAAGGTCTTGGTCCACAGAAGATGAAGGATATTATATGTCAAAATTTAAGTGGTTTGTCAAGAAAATCAAACCTAATATCTAAGACTGTGTAAGAAAATGATCCCTTGGTTGTTAATTTTAATGAATACCAGGCAACCTTTCAGGTGATGAGGATTTGATGAGAATAAGAGAATATGAAAGAAAAACAAATTATTCCTTAGCCCATAATAAATAAAGGGGAAGTAAATGTGAAATATTAAGAAGTAGAATTATCTGTTGCTTATGAATATTTAATAGGGTAACTCATCCAGTTGGGAAGATCAAAATGATGATTGAATGGAATATGAAAAGATAAGCTAAAACTGTGGAAGAGACAAATAAACTGTGGTATAAGGAGACAAGGAAAAAATTCAGGCAGGAAACAAGAGTGAGAAACTGTGTTGGCTGGGAATGGAGAACAACATAGGTCAGTGTGGCTGGACTGCAGAGAGGGGTGACAATGGCACATGATGGAACCACAGAGGTGTGTTAGGTAAAATATTAAATATAAGGACCAAGAAAGCTGTCATCCTAAGAACAGAGAGGCCAATGAAATTTTAAGCAGAGAAACATGATCTGATAGTTACTATTTCACTAAAATGAGAAGTTTCACAATAAGACAAATAAGAAGATAAGAGATAAATGTGAAAATGAAAAAAAAAGGCAGTAGTTAGAATTACAGGCAGGGACCACTGCACCTAGATGCCAGGATACTTCTGAAAAAGGAACTTATGGAATGCACATTATTATCCTATTCCAAGGCCAACAAAAGCCATAGCAGATACAATAGTACATTGGCACAAAGACCAATGGAACCCAATTTTGAGTTCAAATAGTGATAAAAGATTTTAAATTCCTATGTAAAAAGATAAAGAAGGTAGAGGAGAAGAAGGAAAGGAAAAAAGGCGAGAAACTCAGTACATATCATATACAAAAAAATTAATTCAAAATTGACCAGATATCTAAATATAAATGCTAAAACTGTAAATCTTTTGAAGTAAAATCTATGAGAAATCTTCGTGACTTAGGTTGGATGAGTGCAAAGATATGGTAATGCACATTAAAAACAGTGACAAATTAGACTATATCAAAATTAAAAACTTATTACTTAAAAAAGCTATGAAGAAAGTCTACAGACCAAGATAAAATAACTTTAAGTCATATATCTAATGAAGGACTTGACTCCATAATATAATAGATCTTCTCAACTCAATCATAAGCAGACAAATAACCCAACTGAAATGGGCAAAGTCTTTGATTAGACATTTAAGTAAAATTTATACTATCTAAATCTAGTATGTTCTTGGAACATAGTTAGAAATAGTATCTATTATTAGAGAGATACAACGTAAAATCACTGTAAAATATCACTATATCTAAGTTAGAATGGTTAAAACAGAGAGAGAGAGAGAGAGAGGGAAGAAGAAGAGAAGAGAAGAGAAAAGAAGAGAAGAGATTGTCTCATCAGTATGTGGGAAAACTGAATTCCTCATATCTGACTGGATTGTGAAACAGTGTTCCTCCCTTGGTTTGATATTTGGTATCCCCAAAAAGCTCATGTTTGATGCAATGCAAGAAAGTTTAGAGGGGAAATGATTGAGTTATGAGAGCCTAACTTAATCGTGTGTTGATCCCTTCAAAGGAATTAACTGAGTTGTGATTGAAGTGGGTAGATGTGGCAGGAAGAGCTGGATCAATGGAGTTGGCTGCTATGAATTGAGACTTTGGAAATGGTGAGCCCCCAAATGAACTTTTCCTCCACTAATTTTTCTTGTCATGTCTTTTGGTCACAACAGCAAAACAGATGACTTCAAGAAATAGTATAACCACTTTTGAAAAATAGTTGGAAAGTTTTCAAATAGTTACTACTTCCATAAGACCCAACTATTCTACTACTAACAGTCTTCTCAAGTGAGATGAAAACCTATGTTCTCCAAAATATATGTACAAAAGTGTTCACAGCAACATCATCTAAATTTGGAGGCAATCCAAATTCCAACAAACTGGTAAAAAGACTGGCAAGATGTGACAATATTCCTATGAAGCAATACTGAAATTTAAAAACATAATGAACTATTGATACATAGTAAATATGGAAGAAATTTAAAACCTAAAATGTGCAAGGTGAAAGAATATGGATAAAAATTCTACATATTTTATAGTTACATTTATATGAAATATAATATACAATTTTCTTAAAAGAGATGAATAGCAGATCAGTTGTTCCATAATATTGGTAATATACATTTTTACCTGGCTTTAAAGAGAGAATTTAAATGGGCACAGGAGAGATTTTAGAGTTTATGGAAATGTTTGAAATTGCGATGATAAATATAAATTTGCTAAAGATTCTTTAATTGTACAATTGCAATAGGGAAATTATATAAATTATATCTTAGTAAAGTGATTAAAAGGTGTCTACAGAGAAGAATACTATATGTGGGTGTTGAAGGAGAAATTAGAAATGGGAATTAGCTAGGAATACAGTACAAAAATCCAAGTGAAAGTAGATTGAATGAAAAGCTCATGCATGTACATATGTAGAGAGATTGAAATGAAAATAACCCTAGTGATCCTTGTCTTCCCACACTATTGAACCTTAAATTAAAACTCTGTAAAAACAAATGCATTTTCTGTTACCAAACAGCTAGTTATTAAAAGAACCAAAATTAGATCTTCCTTCTGTTGAGGTATCTTGCACTTATTCTATATAGCCTTCTTCAAGAATTTTTAAAACCTGAAGTTGTTTAAAAAATATTCTTTAGAATTATCAAAAAAGCAAATATTTCTATATGAGTTCTTTTAGAATGGTCTTTGAGAATATATTAAGGGGAAAAAACAGTTAATGGTGGTTTTCAAACTTTAAATTTAAAGTTTGACACTTTTTTTCCGATGGGAACATGATGAACACCAATTTGTCAAATAAAAAAATATATTAACAGTGGAAAGTATTCAGAATGTGAGCAATTTCCTTGAAATAATAGGAGAGCTATGAGTCTGGTCATCTTAGTTCCACCTAGAAAATTTGGAATGAAGGTTGGTAGGTACTAGGGATAGACTTCGAGTGACAACAGTGAGATAGGTCAACACAGATAATAAAAAATTTGGAACTCAGTTTTCATTCATTAATTTTAGAAAGACTATTAGTTTCACATAGGGTTGATTGAAGAAGTAAGGATTCCAAAAGCCACAATTTCCCTAGGAACCAGAGGGGTAACTTTCAGTTCACTGGTCTTGAATTAATACTGAATTACTGAATTGTATTTCTGGAAGGTAAAAAGGTGAGCCACATTCAACATCTCTGCAATTTCAAGGTGAGATCTCAGCTGGCGAAGCTGAGATTTTCCCTTGTGAAGCAGATGACATTTTAACAATTAACCTACCATCAAATGACACCTACTAAAATAAAAATACCTTTCTTACCAGGGATTCCAAGAGCTTAATATATTGAACTATTTTTTATTTTATATGCACCAATTTTGATGCAGAATGAGCCTGGGGATTGTTAATGTCTTGCGAGCTGATTGAAGGACATTGGTGGATGCAGATTTTCATCATAAACATTCTAAAATCATGGTGATAGAAAAAAATACCCCTCAGTTCTTCTCTATGGTAAAAATTCCATAGAATTAAAAAAATTTGAATAAAATTCTGATGACATTAAATATTTCATAAATCTGAAGGAAACCGTTTGAAATCATTGATCCTTAGTGTCTCTAAATACTAGATTAGATTTCCCATTCATATCTTGAAAACTCCATATTGGTCAGTAGAGGCTAGGCTGTCTTCTGTCAAATTAAACAAAAGAACCCTAACATGTCTGTGGCTTTTTTTCCCACTTATTAAAAATAAAAAATGATGTGATTTGCTGGAATTCCTCCATCTTACAGCAATAATACCATCTGGGACATGTGGTATCCAAGGTCACTGTCACAGGGAATGACGAGATATGAGGAAGACACACTGTCTGTTAATTACCTCACCCTGGAAGTGACACACATCCTAGTCCCTCATGTGTCATTCACCAATAATAATCACACAGATCACACAGTCCCAACAAATTGCAATGGAAGCTGAAAATGTGGAGGAATAACTTATGTATGCTGTTACTGCTCAGTATCCTGAATGGCTATAAAAGTATTATAATAACTAACATTTATGGAATATTTTCCATGCTCAAAGGATATTTTAAGTACCATACAGCAATTACTACTTGTCATCTACTCTACAGTCTTATTGGAGAAGCATTATCATGCTTTTATTTTAAAAACAAATAAACAAGATGCAAAAGTTTATAGTTTTGACCAAGGTCACATAGTCGGTATTAGATCTGGTGGTCACACTCAGGTCTAGCTGATTCTGAAGATTTTCTTCTAAAGCACTATACTATGCAGTTGAAAGAGAAAGGAGAGGAATTTGATTCTTATCACGTCAGAGCACAGCGTTGTGTTGTTTGTTGCTAATTTAACTTCCCCTTGGTCCTTTCACCATCTTCTATGTTCTACCTCCCACTACACTGGGATTAAGTGCAATAAATTATTATGAAGTTTAGGGGCAAGTGGTTTCTCATAGAAATATAGTAGTGGCATGGCTAGGGCACCCATCCCAACTGTCACCAACACATTGCACTATCTGTCCTGATGCCCATTACACTGAAGCAGATCTTAGCAAGTACAATTTTGTTCCCTTTTGTGGAAGCTGAAGCACATCAAGCCTTGTAAGCTACAGGGATGGTAACTTGGAAGGTAAGAGCTGGAGTGGCATGCAGCAAGTTGAAGTTAGATAAAAGGAGAAAAAGAAATACAGAGGTGATGCTCAAATCAAGCTATAAATGGCTGCCAAACTTTTTCCTTGCCAGTAGGAAGATTTTTCAAGAACTAAGTGATATTGTCAACCATTAAGAGAGTGACTGACAGGGCTGAGGTTGTGTCTCAGTGGTAGAGCGCTCACCTAGCATGTGTGGGGCCCTGGGTTGGATCCTCAGGACCACATATAAATAAATAAATAAATAAAGATATAGTGTCCAACTACAACTAAAAAAATATTGAGAGAGAGAGAGAGAAAGAGAGAGAGAGAGAGAGAGAGAGAGAGAATGAATGAGAATGACTGACTCTTGACCTGATGACTAGCAATACTTGAGCTATTTCTTTACTACTTGGTGCTACAGACACTGTGATCTTGACTCTGGATAATCCAAACAGTTTTAAGACTTGGTAATAGTTTTTCTTGGAGGAGTGTTTTGAAAGACTAGCAACATTAAAATGAGACTCTCTTTATTTCTACTCTTAATGTTAAATATGAATGGAATTAGGTGATATTTCACTAATGTTGTTACCAGTGGCCTAGGCCAGAGCAGGTCCTGATTTTGGGTTGACCAAGTAGACCAAGTCTGGCTACTTGCTCCAAAAATTAAAGGAAAAAAAATAATGGTGAAATGGGAAAGGAATTTATAATTCAGTGAGGTACACTCGGAAGCAGGGGGATTAGTATCCTAAGCCCTGTCCTCAGGAGTAGTGAGAAGATCCCCAGGAATATACAGGGGAAGGAAAAAAAAAAAAAAAGAAAGAAAGAAACCAAGAGATGCACATGGTTAAGTAGTGAAACTGTGGTCTGGTGGATTATTATCTCAGGTCTGGTTCTGTGAGGTCCTGCTGTTCTGGAAGTCATTGTGGAGGGGACAATTGGATTCCACAAGAGATGTTGCACTTGGGGTCAGCCTCAGTTCCCATAACAGGGCAACTGAAATTTGGGAGCTGTCCTATCATGGAGTGATCTGCCTGAGAGGCTCTACTGTCCCTGACGTCTTAAAAATATTTTAGTTAAGATATTGGTGACTTCAGTCTTGAAGAGGAACAAAATAGGTGAGGTATATTTAGAATGAATCAATTTTGTATTACAGTTTTTTAGACAGGTATTCTTTAAGTGATTAACATGTCTATATTCAGAGTTATTTTCTATATGCAGGAATTTTATTCTTAATAAAAATCTAGATCATCAACAAAAACATTTCAATAATAGTACTGAAAACCAAAGTGATAGGACAATAATAATTACCCTGCTGTTAGGTTATATTCCTTTATGTAAATAATTAGATACTATTTAAATTTCTTGATTAAAATTAGATTGGAATACAATGTTGGTCACTTTAATCTTTGAAAATCAGCTATGGTTTGCTTTTATCTTAATATATGTCTATTCACAGAGAACCCCTAATATTTTATCTTTCTTCATAGCTTAGAAAACAATGACATATGCTTTCACAATGGTATTTAATGAAGAATGCTGTTGCATGGGGAGTATTTTGATAGAGAAACCATTTGCACTCTGATATCAAATGATCTACAATTCAGAAAGGTAAGTTATAGATGATAAAATATTCACTTTTATTACTTAATTGTAGCGTATTTTCCAAGCACTGAATATACAGAGTCCTTTATGCAAATTGTAAGAACAAGATGGCAAAGCAATATCAATTCACATAGCATCTGGCTCATTAATGACTTGTGGATTGAACAGAGGTCACATATTCAATTAAGCTTCACTAAAAAGACAATTCTTTCTATTGGAATTCTAGTTCTCACCTATCCTGAAAATCAAAGGTCCAGTCTTGGAAATTAGTAGTCTCATGAGCAATAGTATTAACATGCTTGTACTCTGCAATGAAAACATTGGAAGAAAAAAATGCTTTTGTAAATCATTACAATTATATTAAATTTGATTGAGTAACAGAACAGATTCCTGAAATGTTCCTACATTTATAATCCATTTTAAACACTATGCTTTTGAAGATATTGCAATTAGGTAAATATGTTTACTATTGTCTGGCATTGGTTTAATGCTTTTCTTCATTCCTATTCTTTTGATAAATAAACGTATTTCCCCCCTAGGCTACAGTTATAAATTAGCATTTGAATCCAAGTGACAGGGTGACCCTTTTCTTTGGTACAATTCTTGTCCAAATGTGCTGTTTTTAATGGCAAATTAGCTCATTAGAGACAGTGTGGTATGGAAAATGAATGGTGTTAATTGAATTAGGATTAAAACACTTACTAATTAATCACTTCCTGTATAGTTATTATTCAGAGTTTAAGACTGTTGCCAAAGCTCATTCTGGTCTCTATGCTTTCCAGAATGAGCTTTCCAAAACATATGCCTTTGCAAAGAGATCATAAGTTCATTTAAGATCGGGTCATCTACAAAATTCATAATGTCACTAAAACTTCCTATGCTGAAAGGATGATTTAATTAATAAGATATTGAAATAAAAATTCTGGAATGCGATATCACTGCAAGTGCCTGTTTTTAATCATCCATTTCCTTTGCAACTTGTGGGCTGCTAGCTAAATACCAGCTGCTCTTTACTTTCAGTATCTCTGATTTACTTCTAGGATGATTGACCTTCAAATCCCAGAGTTTTTAGTGATTATTATTTTTTTCATTCACCCTGTTTGCCTAAAAAATCAACAACTAGCTCAAATTTTATGACTCTGATTTTAAACATATTAGTGATCATATTTTTGATTAATTCATTCAATAGTTCTACATGACAGGAATCAACCTTCAACCCTGTCTGGGAATTGAAACCTCTTGGGACCATTTTAAAAGTAAATATGTTCATACCATCTAAGAATCTTTGTAAGCAGGACTACAGGGGGTCCCAGACAAGTGTACTGTAAACTAGCATAGGAGACGAGTTTCTAATCTATGCCAGAGTTAAGAATTACTATTCCAGATACTGTCCTAGGCATTCAGAATAAAAAGACAAAGAAGAGACAGTTCCTGTAGAAGCATACAGCCTAGAAGAGCTATGCACCACTATGTCTGTCAAATGAGGATAACAGCCCCTCTTGCAAGTGGAATGACTGAACCCAACAGCTGATGGCAGTAATATATCCCACAGTTGAGGAAACTTATCCATGAACATTTTTTATTTCTAGTTTTCTTTTGTTTCATATTAGCAATGTTTATTAAAAGCTTAATATATGCCAGATGCTTTCACATGATTATCACATTTGATCCTCATCAGTACCATTTGGACACATGAAAAACTGAGGCTCAGAGAGATTAAATAGATTATTTAAACAAACAGATAAACACAGAAACAAAGATTTGAATCCGTCCCTGATATCAGGTCTAGAACTTTCCCTGCCACACTGCCACTACCTCACACTGTCCTACACACACAGCATCAGAGCCAGAAAGGCTGTCTCTGGACTTCTGCCAGTATTTACCAGAGGGCAAAGATAGTCAGGATGGAGGTCAGTAAGGGAGAAAGTCACAGAAGTGACATGGGTCTGGCCTCTTCCCATGATAGCATGCTACGGCTCTTTCCAAGGTGTTAGAGAGACGGATGGAGGGGATGTGGCTAGAGTCCTTCTCATGATCACCTTCTAGTGCTCTCTCATGGTGCAAAAGGGTGATGCATTGCAGAAGTTAAAGTCCAGTGTAAGTACAAGTTAGATCTTCCTTAAGATCCTTTATTAAATAATTATTTTGATAATGTCCATTTGAATAATTTTCATTAATTTTATTATATAAATGTTATATTGGAACTGATTAGAAAGCACAGTAAGAAAAGTAACACTTTCTCAATTAGTCATCAATTGCAGTTTTGCAATCCATATTAAAACCATATTTTTTAAGCCCATAGACAATAGCATATGGATGGCAGTCCCAGGTTAGATTCATCATTTTGCTCTAAGACTGAAATAGTGACTGATGCAAAGAAAACATACAATGCATTTAGGTTGAATTAATGACTGACGGAATGAACAATGCAGAGCCTCCAAAATCATAATTGCTAATTGTTTCACTTTGACGAAGTTAATTTTGTTATCCTTTCAGTGAAAGTTAAGGAAACCTTTAAGTATTTAAAAAGGGTTTCTGAATTGCAGTCCCAAATCCTGACAACCATAATGCTAACAGAAATAATTTTCTCACCTGCTGAGCAAACTACTTCACCTCTTTAACAGTTGGTGTAAAGTTAAATGCTATTGCTGCCAAGATAGGATTTTAAATCCTACAAATCTTGGATCCTTCTTTCTAGAATGTATCCAAAACAAGATTCATGAAACCAAGCAAAATGTTGCCAAGGCAATTACAGTGCTGCTTTCCAATCCCTGACTCTTTCAGTAGGCAAACAACAATGGGCACCACATTCTATTAAGAATTAATTATGGAATTAGGTGATAATGACAAAGATAATAGAGAATTTGAGCCAATTTGGAGAATTAACTGAAGAATTAAAACTATAGTAATGTAGCAACAATTGAGAGGATTTATAATGTGGAATTGGTTTTTGCTCTGACTTCAGCACAGGGATAAACAGTGAAAGACCTGAAACTCCAAGGATCCCTCAGAAAGGAGGCAACACCACTGGCCTGCCAGAATCACCTTCTGAGGATGGTACTAGCTCACTCTTACCTGAGGCTGGTTGTAGGACTCACTGTGATCTGAGCCCTGGCCTCAGAACTTTATGCTCTTAATCTTCCCAACAATCCCATGAGGCAGAGGCAACTATTTTGTTTTTCTTTCTTAATGTTCTTATGGATGAGAAACAGAGATGGTAATTATCAGAGCTAGGATTTGAACCCCAGTTTTCGGAGTCAGTGTCTATGATCTTAATCACTGTGCTTGTTCAAAATACCCTATGTTCAACATTATTTTCCTAGAAGTTCCTTTCAAGCTTGTTTGTTCAGAAATGATAAATGACATATTTTATGCTTCATTTAGCCTCCAGATATTGTTGTCAAACTCCTCCTCCTTCTATTATGAAAATGGTTCCCCTAATCAGCATTCATTTTTCTTCAGAATATTGTAAGATTATTAGATTTATTGTTAATAAGGACCCACTTAAAACTGAAATATTTGAGATCCAAATGTGTCTAATAGGCTCTCAGCTAAACCATTGTGATTGCATGACTCTGTAGCCATATCATTGATGTTCTGTTACTTGTGGGAATTCTTTTCAATTGTGCTATAACTATATTTGGAAAACATCACAGTGTTATGGAGTGTCAGTTTAGAGAGAAAACTGATAAATAAAAGCGGGAGTTTTTAATACATTAGGTTGTGACTCCTTAAAAACAGAATTAATAGAAGATAAACTCTGCTTGCCTTATTGTCTCAGCTCCCTTTGAATAACATATTTAATTGTGTTCAGATAGTCTCCTCAAAAAAAAAAAAAAAGAAAGAAAGAAAGAAAAAAAGAAAGAAAAAAAATTCTCTGCTCAAAAAAAAAAAAAAAATCATCTTCTCAAGCATTCTCAGACAGACTTCTTGACCTGGAGAACTCAGTAATCAAATCCCTTTCCTCTTTGGATTAACCAAGAAAGGAAAAACAAAACAGAACAAAGGGAAACTTGGGCTCATGAGGTTAGCATGGTGCCTTATAGTTCAAGCTGGGATGATTCTAGGTTTTATTCCAACCTAAGCCTTGGTTGTCTTGAATAGGTAAGATGTGCCACTTATTGACACAGGGGGTTTCTATTCCTTTCTATTAGTAAGGCCAAAAGTCTTGAGAGTGTGCCCTAACTGGCACCTCCCAGCCATAGTCCATAATCACCTTCACCAGCAGGTTCACTACAGCCAAGTTCCTGAGTACTGGGAACTGTCACTGAGCAGCAGGGGCTTTGGCACCTGGATCCTTCCTCATCTCCTTGTGGAAGGATTTTCACATTCAGACTTCAGTGTTCCACATCCCTCTGGGATGGACCTCCCTCCTTCCCTTCCTGAGTGTTTGGCTTACCCCTAAAAGTCACATGACCTTTGCCACCTTGATTTCCTGTTTTCAGTGCTTCTGGTCTCTGGAATCTGTGTGTGACTGCCATTAAGTTTGCAGGGGAATTAATATGAATGCCTGCACCTTGACATTTCTAGCCATGTCTCTTATTCACATAATCCTTGGCCATTGAAGGTATGGCAATCTCTTTATAATACAGAATCTTATTCCACATTTGATATTTGTTTGCTGACAGCTTTCAAGATCCATCACTGTCCTTCTCATTCCATCCCACATCTAGGCAAGCTGATTGAAAACGAACCAAACTAACAAACAAATAGAATTCAATGAAACACACCTCTCTGCCCTTTAGAAGAAATAAAATCTGCACGAATCCCAGTTGATGCTTGGGTCACCGTCATCCCAGCCTTATGCCCTAATCACCCTAAGACCCCAGGTCAGTCTCTTTCTCTGATCCCTCCAGTCATCCTCAGACCAGCTTGGGAGCCTGCCGTGCTCTCCACAGAAAGCACTTTACATGCAAGCAACAAATCTCTTGTGTCTTCTTGGTGTGTGTCTGACATCATTAGGATTGACATCTGAGTCTTCTTCAGAGGAAGATTGACATCTTCTTCTGGCACCTTGGAGTGACCCCAAAAGTTCTTCATTCTTCTTACACCTGCCTTATTCTTTTACATTTCTACACTTTCTCTGACCTGATTCCTTTGAATACTGACCTAATTTCTCGATACTTTCAACTCTTTCTTCTAAACCAAAGAGAGGAGGTCTACTTCTTTCTTCACCATCTTCATGGACAGACGTTTCCCTCTCCCTTCTTTGTTTTCTTTCATTCCTAGTTCTGCCTAAGAATGTTGAGAAAGTTTCTTCTTCTTTTAGAGCAGACTCTAAAGGAAAATGCTGACCTTGCCTAACTCATCATGGATAATTCCGCCTGACATTCAGGATTCCTATCATGCATCATCTACTTTCACCCATAAACTCATACCAAAATGAACTCCACATTCACACAATTTTCTATTAAAGCATGGGGGTCACTAATACATTCGCCTTTTACTTCTACTCTCTTGGAAACTCACCAATAGAAAGTCAATATAACAGAGATAGCAGACAATTCCTTGGTTCACCTAGGGAGAAAAAAATAATTATGCAGGACCTCTCTCATGTTTCCCTTTTCTGATTTTTTAAAATTATCATCTATACTTTGATTTGTACACTTCCATAGAATGAGATGCTTCTTCCTATTCTAGCTAGTCTCTGACTCCCTCAGTGCTTTGGACCTCATCAACCTCTGATTTCTTTGGAATTTTCTCCATCAGTGTCACATGCCCTGGGTCTTTTTTTTTCAACATCTCCTTCATCTAGTATCCTTCTCTTTCTAAATAATTGAAGCCCCAAGTATCTTATTCTATACGTTGCTTTTAAGCTATTATCTCTACCTCTCAATACATTCTGTTCTAGGATTTTGAAAAGAGTTACCTATAGTTACAATCTCTGTTTTCTCACTTCCCATTCATCATTCAATATATTATTAGCAGGGATGGTAGTCATTGCCTCAGATGTCACCAATAATGTTACTTCTTAAACTTTAATGAATACTTTCTGCTCCTCTGTTCTTATACCTTTATTCCATGTTTTATATTCTAGAATATGTTCTATATTGATAGTGGCAATGCTGTCCTTGAAATGCATATTCTCTGATTCTGAGACATTGTTCTCTTCTGCCTTGCTTCACAGCTCTGAAGTTGTCACTGTTCCCATCAGTCTCTTCTCAATCCATGTACTTTTCAAAACAAGTACAACTGTCTAATTGTGTGGTTTCTGATACCTTGACATAATCACTTTTAACACTGCTGCTACATCCCTTCAACACATTATGCCTCAATAGCTATCTATTGACAATGTCCAAATTGACCTCTACGTCATCCTGTACTCTCCATTTCAGTTGGTCATCCTTGGGTCATGCCTCAAGCTGTCATCATTGCTTTCCCAATACTCTTATCCACAGCATTCAATTATTGACCAACACCCCAATTTTCATATC
This sequence comes from Callospermophilus lateralis, assembly GCF_048772815.1. Lineage (NCBI taxonomy): Eukaryota > Metazoa > Chordata > Mammalia > Rodentia > Sciuridae > Callospermophilus > Callospermophilus lateralis. The sequence continues at coordinate 13,978,373 of NC_135312.1, forward strand.
AAATATATGCATAAAATACATATTTAATCTTATGCCTGTGAATGAAATACATTCATGTATACCAAATGATACCAATATCTTCATATTAATCACTTTGCCCTTCTTTTTTTTTTGTTTTTTTTTTAATATTTAATTTTTTTTTTTTTAGTTTTCGGCGGACACAACATCTTTGTTTGTATGTGGTGCTGAGGCTCGAACCCAGGCCGCACGCATGCCAGGCGAGCTCGCTACCACTTGAGCCACATTCCCAGCCCATCTCTTTGCCCTTCTTAATGTCTCCAAACTTTCCCACTGGATTATTTTGCTAACCTCCAGCTAGTCTCTGTTTTCATTTTCAACTCCTTAGGTTATCCTGACACCAGGCTTCTGTAATGCAAACCTGAGTGTAAACATAAATGGCACCCCTATTAAAAATTTCTCAGTCATTCCACATTTTCCACATAATAAAAACAGGATTTTTTTTAAAAAAATTGGCTTACTAGGCCATGCAGCCTCATTTTCTGCTCTCCTGCTCTTCACCTTTCATGGTCAAAGAACAATGAATTGCTAGTATTTTATCTAAACCCACCACAACATTTCACATTGCTTTTGCCCATGTTTACATCTGAATAGGTGTTCCCATTTTGTGCATAGACCTCTTCTTCTCACTAATCCTCACTATTCCTCCACTAACCTTCTGGTAAACACCCCCTACTTACTATTTAATACTCCAATTAGAGGTCACTCATTCTAAAGCCTCTGCATTTTCCCCCTAGGCTGGCTTATGTGTTCATTTCTTGCATGCACTTCATTTATTCATATTGATAGCATGTTTTGTGCCTACCTTGCCATTAGTCTGTGATGTCCTTTAGGGCAAGGGATATGTCTCATAAATCGTGGCAACTCCAGCACCTAGCAAAGTTCCTGACACATGGCCAATAAACTTTTATTGCATAGGGAGTCTTCAAGCCATAAAATGATTCACGGGAGAATTAATGGAGAAGAAACATTGTCCCAGCACTCCTTGGGGAATTGGTGTTCTGCGTAATGCTGGAGAGGTCACTTAACCTTCTGTCCTTCCATTCCCTCAGCTGAGACGAGACCACCAATATTTTAAGGTTCTTCCCCACTCCATAATTTTATGAAATACTCTCTCTTTATGCTGCATTTATGTTTTTCATTATAGGAATTTAACAACTCCATTGAGATACTTTGCAGACACCAGAAAGAGTAACTACACTGAAGTTAAAAAGTTATTGTGAATTAAGTCATTCACACAGGTAAAGTTTCACAGAAAAGAAATGTGAGTAAAAACAAATTGAACAAATAAATGCATTTTATCAGTAACTTTCAAATATGTGTTTAGAGGTAAAGATGGTAAATAGATAGATTATAGACATTTTAGTCAACAAAGAATAAAACCTTCTCAATATCAATAATTCATTCTCTCTCTCTCTCTCTCTCTCTCTCTCTCTCTCTCTCTCTTTCTTTTAATTTTTGGTGGGGTTAGACATATGTAAAGTCCAGATAAACTATATGTAAAATTCTATTCTTTAAGCCAAGATTTTTTCAGGCTTTACTGATTGCAATTTTTTTTTTATAATATGCAGTGGGCAATTCAATGATCAATAAAATACATCAAGTGAGTTGTATCTCAGTGCCTCTAAGTGTCAATTTCCTCAGCATATGAGGAACTTTCAGATTCATCTCTCTGTGTTCCTGGTAAAATGTTAATTTCTGGAAATTCACTTCCAGAGTTAAAACTCAAGCCTTGACACTTTCTACTATGTGGCCTGAGGCAAGATAACTGATTTTTCTGTGCCTTAGATTTCTCTTCTATAATATGGAGATGAATACGTGAGTATCTATATATAGATCAGGTCAGACATATCAAGTGAGTTAAAGCATGCAGAACACAAAAAAATATAGAGACTTAAATGTACTACAGTAGCATATATAACATGATGTGTTTGAGATATTATCATAATATTATATTTATTATATTATATTATAATTATTATTATAATGACTAAAATGTCTATAATCTATCTATTTACCAATTTGCTGGATTTACATAAAATTGACAAAGTCATAGATAATAAAAGCCTAGTCAATAACACACAAAACATCTCATGAAGGTAAAAAAATATAACATTTTAATAGAGAGGTATATAATTTTATAAAGATTCAAAGTTGAAAAATATTAACTGACATTTTAATTTTTCTAAAGGTGCATCATTATTCATTCAACAAGCATTTATTAAATATGTAACACATGACATGTATACTAGGTACTGAAATGAGAGTGGGAGCAGGACACGTGTCTCATGCCCTAATGGTGTGTACGGTGGGGAAACACACACTGAATAATTTATTGCATTTATGAAATATTAAGATGAATGGATTTGATGTCTATGCAAGTACATAAATATGGAAGATAGAGGGCATTATGGAGGAAGTACCTTTTTAATTGAAGCCTAAAAGGTAAAGAGACATTAAACTGAATATTGCAGAATGTGGAAAGAAGGAGCAATACAAGAAGAGAAATTCGTTTTTTGGAAGCAGAAAAAGTGTAGTGAAAACTATCCTTATTGCTTGGCTTTGTTTTGAGTGTGTTCCCAAGAGTTCATGTTTATTCTCAGTATGGTGGTGCCAAGAACAGGGACTATTAAGTGGTGGGACTGAATAGAGGTCACAAGACTGGTCTCCTTGCCCTATCTTGTGATTTCTCCTTCTTACATGTTTTCCTGTCATTGTGATGCCATTGCCATGAGGTGATGCAGCCAAAGGTTCCCACACCAGTGCTATGTCATTTGGACTTTTAGTTCCCAAATTGTGAGCTAAATAAGCCTCTTTTCTTTATAAGTCCTCAGTCTCTGGTATTTTGTTATAGTAATAAAACCCCCAAAACATATTGACACAGTGTCAAAGATGTTCCAGTTTCTTGGAATATCTAATTCTAAACTCATTGTGCCCTTTGGAAACTCTTTTATAACTACTGGAGTTTATGAATCCTCCTAGGTTATGATTAAATAGGCTTCTGTAGAATGCACCTTGGGGAATCATCTACATCACAGTATGAAAAAGGTATGAACAGTTGATACAAGAAAATTTTATACAAAGATAACAACCTAAGAATTTACATGAAACTTTAAAATGCTGCTTTTGTGCATATGATCTCCTTTGAAAATTATAGTTATTAGTGACCTGTAAATTCTTCCTTTTCTAAAAAGAAAAAAAGGAAAAAAAGAAAGCAAAGAAAATGATGCAAAATCATACAACTAATGTTATTGCAAATCTTATGGCCAAACTGAAGATCTTGAAGACAATGTAGCACAGAGCTTCAGCTTCTTTGTGCTGATCAGGGCTAAACCTGCATACTAAATGTGAGGGCAATCCATCCATTGGTTAGACACCAAGCACAGGCACTGATTTAGATGTAGGGGATGAAGCAGTAAACACTACAAACAGCAATGTGTCTTTATGAAGCTGACCTTCTCAATAGGAGAGAGAGAAAATAAACAGGACGAATGCATTAAACATGCAGTTTGCTAGAGGTGATAAGGACTAAGAAGAGAAAGTAGAAAGAGGAATACAGAGCATCAATGTACAGATTTTAAACGGGCAGGGAAAGCCTCACAGGAATGAGAGACTTGGAGTAGATATGGAGTAGGAGAAGAGGAATACGGCCACACTTAAGAGCTCAGGGGTTGGCTTCTCATGTACAGACAATTACAGCACAGAGTCCCTGAGGCTTGGAGTGCATGAGGAACACAAGGTAACCAGGTGCCTGGAGTAGGATGAACAGGAGAGCAGCAGGAGAGGTAATGAGGGGCAGAACCCAAAGGGCCTTGTAGGCTATTGTAAGGAATCTGGTTTTCACATTGAGTGAGATGGGCGGTCATGGCAGGGCTCTGAGTAAAAGAAAGTCAAGGACTGGGGACGTGGCTCAAGCGGTAGCAGTGCGCTCTCCTGGCATGCGTGCGGCCGGGGTTCGATCCTCAGCTCCACATACAAACAAAGATGTTGTGTCTGCCGAATACTAAAAAATAAATGTTAAAAATCCTCTCTCTCTCTTCTCTATCTCTCACTCACTCTCTCTTAAAAAAAAAAAAAAAGAAAGAAAGAAAAAAGAAAGTCAAAATCAGGTGTCCATTACATGGGGATCACCTCATCTGCTGTCTAGGAAAGAGACTGGTTGACAAGAGGGAATAGAGAAAGCACTTCAGTAGGAAGCCACTGAGAAATAGATGGCAATGAGCATGCCCAGTGAGCAGGAGATAGTGAGACTGCTTCAAGTTCTGAATATCTTCTTAAGGTTAAGACGACAGGCTGTGAGTCAGATTTAGGATTGCAGCAGTGTACATCTCATGATTAAAGTGTAACTGCAAGATATCACACGTATTCAATTTTCTGCTTCCCCAGGGAGGTGGGCCACTAGTGTTTCATTGTTGTCTATTCATTTATTAGTTGTTTCATAGGAGTATTTCCAGGAGGTAGGATATAAAGAATAAAAAATGTCAAGGAAATTAGTTACAATGTTGGATAAGTTCCAGCAAAACTTTAAAAAGTGTGCATGGAGCAGACCTGTAATAAAAATATCACTAGAGAAGTTAGGGCTCCATCCTTTGTTTTGTCTTTTACCGACAAAATTGTTCTTATTACACACACAGGGCTGGGTTCTATTTTCCATGGAATTTGGTTGATCATCACCAAATCAACACATGTTATCTCTACACTGCATTCTCTAAGAGATAATGACAGCTTGGCCATCTAAAACTCTCCTTTGATATGTAATTTATTTTGAATTGCATTTCACCTGGAGTAAAAATCAAATGCTTGCTTCCATGTAGAAAAGCATGCTTATCAGGCTGCAATTTTCTCCGACTTGGCAGTTGAGAGCAAACACCTTTATGTGAGTGCTTGGAAATTATATTTAAGGAGCAGAAAGGGTAGACACTAATGCTGAACAATGACAAGCATGACATAGGTGCCGGACTTCACGCTGAGGGGTCACTGCGCATGTCATTTCACGATGGCTGCCTCAGTAGATGAGCGAACATAACAACCCACAGCCGATGCCATAAACAATTGCCAATTTCATTTTACAGGAGTCACAGGGAAGAGTTGAACCAGAAAGAGTGATGATGATAGACAAAACTGAATATGCATGACCCATTCAGAGCTGGGAACCAGCGCAGATTTAGCATTGGAGAGCCTCGGTTCAAACCCCAAGCCTACCATTTATTAGCTACCTGACCTTGAGCAGAACAGTGAACTGGTTAACTCACTTTAAAAAATGAGGAAATTAATGTAGACTTATACTGAAGAATCATGTGAATCAAATGAGACAAGGCATGCGTAAAAATGTTTTAAGGCACTATATAAATATTTGATGTTATTATTGAACAGATTTTCCCTTTGAAAGATGGAAAGGGGGGGAATTTAGCAACTTTTTAAATTATTTAAATTATTTATCAATTATTGAGCACCCTCTTAGCATTCAGGCATTACCCACATTCTACTCCATTGAATCCAAATGACAATTGCAACTATCTATTTATCTATTATCTTTGCATCTATTTGATACCTCTGTTGTACACTTGTGCAATATTGCTATATATGTGAGTTAGTATTCAAATTTTGGTCTGCTTTGATCCCAAGCCTGCATATCCCAGTCATACTCACTGATCCTCTGTGCATTTAATGTGGAGCAATACTGTTTCAGAGATGGAGGAAATGACAGAGATCACCCAATGAAATGGTTTTAAAATATGTGGTTGCAAATTCGTACTGAGAAGCTCAATATTTGTTAGAGGTAGGGCTGCCTTTTTCTTTTCTTTTTTTTTTACCCTTATTTCTTCTATTCTTTTTTTTTCCATTTTTTTAATTGGTTGTTCAAAACATTACAAAGCTCTTGACATATCATATTTCATACATTAGATTCAAGTGGGTTATGAACTCCCATTTTTACCCCATATACAGATTGCAGAATCACATCGGTTACAGATCCACATTTTTACATAATGCCATATTAGTAACTGTTGTATTCTGCTACCTTTCCTATCCTCTACTATCCCCCCTCCCCTCCCCTCCCATCTTCTCTCTCTACCCCATCTACTGTAATTCATTTCTCTCCTTGTTTATTTTCCCATTCCCCTCACAACCACTTATATGTAATTTTGTATAACAATGAGGGTCTCCTTCCATTTCCATGCAATTTCCCTTTTCTCTCCCTTTCCCTCCCACCTCATGTCTCTGTTTAATGTTAATCTTTTCCTCCTGCTCTTCCTCCCTGCTCTGTTCTTAGAGGGCTGCCTTTTTCAAAGCAGATGCAGGGCCTTCAAAGTTGATTCTCCTCCATTTGGACCTTTTCATTTCTCCCCTTGGAGTAGTGGGTGAATCAAGGTTTGAAAACATGACTCTAGCCCATAATCCTCATTTTAATGACTAAAAAACAGAAGCTCAGGGATTATAAATGACTTACCAAGAACATACTTTATAATGGCTAAGCAAGAACAAGGAGCACAGATTCATGGAACTTTAGTATTATATCCCTCCATACTCTTCCTACATTATTCCTACAAGTTGATATTTGAAGGGTCTCCATAAATACTCTCTCTGCTTTCTGTATATCTTCTTAACTACTTCAGAGAAAGAGAAAGGAGTCTGTTACGTGGAGCTAAAATGTCAAGCACATAATTGATGGAGGTTCTGGAGAGCACGTTTCACCTTGTGGCCACCAAAGGCTGCTCCCAGAATCAGGGCTTACATTGTCACAGATAGGAGCTCCCCTCCCTCAAGGGCAGAGCCTCTAGCCATCATAGATTCATCGGGGAGTCAAAATGAACCAGAAACAAGCACCATGCAGGGCAAACTGAAGCTGAAGGGGTCATGGCTAAGCTCTGCCCACTCTGATTCCTTCTCCCAGATGCACGAGGTCATTCATCCTCCTCTGGAGCAGTGAGATTCCTGTGTATCCCTCATTATAAAACAAAACACACTAAGACTTAGTGCCTCTACGTGGAATAATGGAGCTGGTGAGAACTGTCCATAACAGCATATAGTTGTATTTGTTTAACCTTCTGGCTTTAACTTGTGATCTTGTTTACTGTACTACTGGGTATTATCATTCTCGTGAACAAATTGTGTGCTTGGGTACTTGCTGAATTTACAAATAGCCTAAGTTTCCTGCTAGCTTCATAATTTATAGATGAACTTACTTGTTTCTGAAATGAATGTTATTGTAGTGAGATATTTTGTGAGGCAAAACTAAGCCTTAAAATACCATTTTTCTCTTTCACTCTGAAAGAGCAGAATCAGAGTAGTTGTCATGTCTTCAAAACAGGAGTCATCTGAAGGACAAGGAGGAAATTGGAATCTCAAAATTGGTGAGATCACGAGGAATTAGGAGAATTGAATAAAGATGTGAAGTGATAGGAATATATTAAGGAATCCTGAAGGTAAAGAGGGATTTCAGACATCTATGCTCCAGGTAATACTAAAGAGCCATTGAAAATCTTAGGTTTCTAATATATCTTGAATATATGATTAAAAGAGGATAGTTGTATCTGCCTGACTTCAAAATAACCATTCAGGTTAATTCAAATACAGGTCTAATGTTTGGTAACATCAATTTTAAAAGTATTCATTGAAAAGTCAAAGTATTGCAGTAATTGAGCAAAATCAGCTTACTATTAAAAATATTAGGTTGGTTTCAATATCCACTCAACAAAATAAAGTTACAGTAGTTTATTACAAAAATGAATATACATCTAAGCTTCAGTGCCCTACAAGTGGACAAATGCATAGACTATTCCATTATTCTCCCTTTTCTTAGAAGCCCAGGTTTAATTTCTACCACTGAGAATTTTGTTACGTTGATAAAAGCGTTATATCCATTGATCCTGTTGTTGCCACCAGCTTTGATTCATCCTCTTATTCTGTGTCCATATCACTGCTGCAAAGAAGTTTCCCATTGTCTTCAAATGAGAATGAATTTCCCTATTGTAATTTCTCATATCATCCTAATATTCCTTCTTTCCCTTTTCATACCAGTCCTACCTCTTGTAATTTTTCTTCTCTCATCAAATAAACATATCTGTTGAGCACGTATTGTATTTCAGTCACCTTTTTCTAGGCTCTTGACGTACAACGGGAATAAGGTTAGATTCCTGTTTTTACGGAGTGTACATTTCAGTGGGGCTACCACCGTGGTCGGGGATCTTAGTGGCTTCACTTTTTTTTCACATCTGGTGTTTGCTAAGCTTCTGTAACAATCTTTGAGATATTGTAGGTGATAATAAATATTTATTGAATAAATACATGAAAACTACTGAATATGTATGTCAGCACTTGGTGAATGCTATGCAGAGAATTAGTATTGAAAAGAACTGATAATGACTGACTTCGGTCAGTTGTTCATGGAATCTTCCCTGAGGACATGATTTGTTTACATGGTTCACTTTTAGCAGTCCAAGAGACCACCTAGAGTGCAGAATCTTTAAAAATGTTTCTTTAAAGGAAGAGGGGACAAAAGAAGGGAAAGAGAGGAGAACGAAAAGAATGAAAAAGAAAGGAAAGAGAGGGAAGGGAGGGAAACAGAAGAGAAAAGGAAGGGAGGCACTCAGTAGAACCAACACAGCAAAATAGAGTGAAGATGGGCTTTCCAGCCATAGAAGTCCCCATGTGGATTGGAGATGAACAGCCTGGATTCATAAGCCACAAAATTGAGAACAGAAATAAAATTGCTTGCTTAAAGTTATTGTGTTTTTTCGTTGTTCCCCAACAATGGTCAATTGAGGTGTGGATATTTCACAGGCACTGCTCTATCCACAGAACAAGGTACTAGCCCACATTAGGTGAGAAAAGAACCTGCAGAAAGAATAGGTAGAGCTGGGCAAGGTGGTACATGCCTGTAATCCCAGTGGCTCAGGAGGCTGAGGCAGGAGTATCTCAAATTTAAACCCAGCCTCAGTAACTTAATGAGGCTCTAAGAAAGTTAATGAGAGCCTGTATCAAATCATATTTTTTGAAGGGCACTGACGATGGCTCAGTGGTTAAGTAGCTCTGGGTTCAATCTCTGGTACCAAAAAAAGAATAATTAGATGAAGTGGAGAACCACCAATCAACCAATAATCACTAGCTGAGCGATTATTTGATGTACTCTCTCTGAACTTTAGTACCTTCACGTGTACAGTATGGTTGCTCTATAGTTTTCAGGATGTTTTAGAGAAACCAATTAGGTAATATATGTAATATAATACTGGTTTTGCACACTGTGCTTTTGCTAGTAGATTTAATTTGTTTATATATTTTAGCAGTCTAAGACACTACCTATGTTATAGAATCTTTTAAATATTTTTTGTAACATCTGAAGGAATTAATGCATAAAGGAATCTATCGGGCACTGTTCAAATCATTAGAACTATGAAGAATGAAATGAATATATGCTGTCACAATGACGCTAAGAACTATAATGCGATAGTATAAGAAACTCTAAAAGCTAAGAATGGAATATCTGAGTTTTTTTCTAGAAGGTGAATGTCAGGAAATATTTTACTAATACAATGACTTTTGCTCTGAATCTAAAACATACCTAATTGCTCATTATGAAGAGTACAAGAACTAAGAGCATTCCTAACAAAGGAAATAGCTTAAGGAAAGGTCAAAATGAGGCAGACATGTGACATATCAAGGTACTTCACAGGCAAAAACTGGTCTCAGGCATAGGATATATGGGAGAGAATGACATAAGTAGTCAGCATAATTCAATCATGAAGGGCTGAGTATGTCACAATATGGTGTTTGACCTTCATTGTAAAGGGACTAAGGAGACAGCTACAAGTTTCAGTTTGGGGTCTGTACTGTTGCAATTGAAGTTCAGGAAAGTTACTCTGGATTTTTGTGAAGAATGTGTGGAATCTTGAGAAGATCTACTTGAGAGTATAGCTAGCTCTGGGGCTGCTGCTCTTACCCAGGAGAGGAATCATACTAACCTGAAATAAAGCAGATGGTTAGTGAGAAAGGAACAAATATGAAGTCTTTACTAGGAATCATTTGTAGAACCTGGTTGAATTATTTTATATGGAAGATGAGAACATTAGTAGGGCCAAGGTGACTTGCAAATATAAGCTTGAATATCCATCACAGTAAACACACACTGTCCTCCATAATAGAACACAACAACAGCAATAAATAAGACTCTTGATAGCTAATGACACATTTATTCTTATTGATGATACAATTGTTTGTCTACAAGATGTCAGCTCAACACAGCTGGACATGACCACAGTTTGTGGTCATGTGTCATTCATTCTCCATTGACCAAACACTATCTGTAGCATGGAAAGTGCAGGATCCCAGGAGTTGACGCAGAAATATGCAAGGACTCATGAGGCATAGGTACAAAAGCCACACACTGTCATTTCTACTCATCTATCTTTAATCAAAGTGAGGACATGGCCAAGCCCAACATCAGTAGGGCAGTCATACTTATCTTGGACTCACGACATGACACTATATAACTATCCAACAAAGGTCCTGTGCACAAAATTCTATTGCGGATGGGAATAAGGAACTGGGAGCAATGATCCAGTTGACTGCCATAATCAAGTTAGCACATCAAGGAAGGATATCCTTATAGAGAGCTGAAGGAAGAAATATTAGACATTTCTGTGCTGGAGTTCTCACCACAAAACATTACTACAGTCACTTGATGGTAAAGGAACTCCTTATTGGGCCTGCTATACTGTGTTAGTTACTTGACTCACATTTGATTACTTTTGCACTGCTTCATGTAAAGATAACTGACATAATGACAATCAAGTCAACCTACTTCAATACTGAAAAGGGATAAAGTTCCAGACGTGTGTTAGGACCTCATGGTTGGAAGTTAGAAGTCAAAATGTCATGGTTTAAAAAGTTGTTCTCCAAGGATTACTTTTCTGTTGGAAAATCAAATACCACACAGGCTTCCAATATTATTGTTTTCCTGTGTCCCAAATTTTTACTCAGGAACATCTCCTTTCAACTGAAAACACGGCCAGTATAATGAGAAAGGAGATACACAGGTTTTGCTAATGCTACAGGAATAATGGGAGATCAATAACTTCAGAGAGTATCAGTGAGATATTTATCTCTCACTTAACGCTCCATGCAGGGATCTTCTAATAGGACTCTCAGATCAACTTGTCTACACAGCAAGTTGATTACATAAGTGTACCTGACAGTCTGTTGAAAGCAGTTGAGATTCATAACCAAGAGAAAAGGATCCAGAGATACTTGTTTACACCTCTGTGGTAGGCAGAATTCTGTCCTCTAAAGAGGTTCATTTCCTAATCCCAGAATTTCTCAATATGTTAGTTTGTATGTCAACAAGAAAGTAAGATTGCAGGTGGGATTAAGCTTTCTTATCAGTTGTCTTTAAGATTATAGTATTCTGTATTATCCAAGACGCCCCGGTGTAATCATCAGGGCCCTTACAAATGTAAGGAGAAGGGAGAAAAACAGAAAGCCAGAAGCAGAAAGATGTTTGAAAATGCTGTGTGACTGGCTTTCAAGTGGAGGAAGTGTTCACAAACTAAAAAAAATGCAGCTGGTCTTTAAGTTAAAAACAAAACAAACAACAACAACAAAAAGAAAACACAACTATAAAAGTGATATATTTATTCCATTCAATGTGTAGGTTCTGGAAATCCTTCTGGTAGGGTTATGATTTCTACTAAAAAAATCCAATTTTCTTTCAATGAAATACAAACAAATTTACTCTGTTTTTTTAAATATTTATTTTTTAATTATAAGTGAACACAATGTATTTATTTTATTTTTTATGGTACTGAGAATTGAACCCAGTGCCTCACATATGCTAGGCAAGTGCTCTACCTCTGAGCCACAACCCCAGCCCCTACTCTGCATTTTTATATTACACATAGCTTAAAAACTATACATGTTATATATTTTTAAAAATATTTTAAATTTATTTAAGTATACATATATATTATGCTTTTCTGCATTCATCACAGGACCTATATCTATAGTTCATGTATAGTTTTAATATCTGCACTTTACCTCCTCAGTACCTTCAAAATTATTATGTCATTCCAATGTCAATGAGCTCAGATTTACTGCCATTCCTTTTATGCCTCTCTAGAGCCTAATGCTGTGCCTGGTTTATAATTCCTTCCCCATAATTTTGCTGCATTAATTAACCAACAGTAAAGGCTTTTGAATTGACCCGAAGCACTTCACAATGTATAAGCAGTTTTTGTAGACGAGGCCTTCTGTGTGTATATATGTATTTCAGGCATTATGGGCAAGCCTGGAATAATTAATAATAATAATATATTCACCATGTTAAATTGCTGGGACAATAAAACATAATTACTAAAGGAAGAAAAATATCTATGGGCAGTTTTAAAAGCAAGACTGATTTATTCTTCTTGGAAACGTTAAAATATATTAAAATGGATTGAACATAGGAGTGTATGCTGAACATTTGGTTACTTTTAATATTTTTCTTTCTATTCATTTTTGCAGTGTTCTAGAATAATTTTTCACTGTTTTTCTGTTTCTAGCACTATAAAGTGTAAATGAATTTAATCAATATGCTCGGGGGACTAATTATTCTTAGATATCTTCAGGACATTTAAAACTGAAAATATTGCTATTAAAAAAGTGAATATACTCTAAGCAATATTCCAGGAGTGTTATTAAAGGAAATAAAAGCTGTTTAAAGTAAACAGACTCTTTGGCAGTTGAATACACATGGGTTTCATCTTATATTACTCTTTGGTTTGACTGAGTTAAATTTTCCAAGTATGACTTGGCTGATATAATGCCCCCCAAGTTCTCATTTGCCATTTCCAGTCCTTGAACATTTCAGGATCTATGCGACTTATAGGAATCTGACATTGTAATGCTGTATGGCAACAAAGCAAGTAATTGTGGCCTGAGAAACAGAGCAACTGGATTCAAATCTATGAATAGCATTATTATGACTTTAATCATTTGTACAAATTAATGCAATTAATCTATTTTAGATTAAACAGAACACTCTGACTTTATAAGCTGAAGTCTATTTCACACTCTACAGGTCTAGGGCCCACACAGAATGAGATAAAAGTAGAACAAAACTATTTGAGAAGAGAGAAACTTTTGTCATGGGGGAAGAGGTGTCTCTGAAGAAAGGTCTGAGTCGTTTCCAGACAGAATAGGAATTTGACACAATAGTAGCAACCTTCGTGGTAAAGTGAAGGAAAAGAACTTCAGCATGTGCCAGTCAGAAGCATGGACAGAGTCTTAATTAAGAAAGCAGATACATATTCAAGAAAGAATTGGGCCATCTTGACAGTGAGAGACTTGGTTTTGGGAGTCCTGGGTCTTCTTTTAAAGGAAACTTGGCAAAGGATAGGAAAGGGAAGGTACGTAGGAATGATAACAGTCCCATGATCTCAAGGTGGTTTCTGGTGGCCTGGTCAATCCCTGCATCCTCAGACTGATGTGGTCATTGTTATCAGATCCACAGATAGTGCGGGAAAGTCCTCTAAATCATAGGCTCCTCAATATATCATATCTCTCTTACCTAATCTATTTATTAAGAGGTTAATTAACAGTGCATGGGTAGACTTCCAGGTTTCCCAGGAATTTGAGTATAAAGGCCTGGAAAAGAGACTTACTTAGGGATGACAGACCTGGAAAAGCATGCACAACTTGTAAATTAAAGTCTTATTTACTCGTCCTTCTTTTTTATGTCTCCTTTCTAATTTTTATTTCTTTTTTCTTTCCTAATTTTATTCTGTGTGCTCCTATTCAGGAAAGAACAGACCAATCACAGAATTCAGAACCAGGGACATGTGTTAGCTTCTTCTTTGTACAGAGGATGCAGCTGTCTGCATCCAGTAGCTTGCAGCTACTCACAGCAGGATGCAAACAGCTGGGGCTCAAGGGGAGGGCACCAGAAGTACCCACACAGAGGCCACCATTTAGGGAAAGAAAGTGACCTGTAGATATTTGTGGCGGCTGAGACCTGGGAATGCAATCAGAAGATGTGGGATGTTGTCAGCTGCAGAAATGACAGTGAAATGTGAAATGGGGAGTGATACTAATGCCAAGGGACAGGGCTCTTGTGGCTATCCATCATATTTTGTTAAAAAATGCATAGCATGTTAGGAGGAAAGCATTACACTGGGAGTGTGTGTGTGTGTGTATGTGTGTGTGTGTGTTGGCTCTGTGCTCTGCCACTTAACAACTTAATAATTTGGACAGATATTTTAACTTTGCTGAGTCTTATGAGAATGCTGAAAACTAATTCTCAGAGTTGTTTTTTTTTTTTTCTAAAATCTGGAAAGATTTTATAATTATAGCAGTGATCTAAGAAGCACAGCTGGTTTGCAATGGCTCTTTTACCATCAGAAATGAAACAAAATTGCAGGGATAGAAGGTGGTAAGGAGCCAGATTGTCTCTCCTCCTTTTTCTGTCTTTATCCCAAACTGAAGAATTGTATCTTTGAGATCAGAGAATAGTATACTTTCTTTCCATTGGTATCCTTCACTCTAAGATTACATAGTAAATTCAGCTTCAAACTTAAAAAAAGGGGTGGGGGATAGAAAGAAGAACTAAAGGGAGTAACTAACATTTGCTCAATGCTTCCTGGAAATGTGCATTTTCAGAAAAAGAAAAAAAAAGGTTGCTAAGGCAAGAACTAAAAGCACTCTAGAAGTAGTGCATGCAGCCTATGGTGTGTGCTTTTGAAATTTATATTTATGTGTTACATAGTCAGAAAATGGCCCCAATTTTATTTAGCAGGGCTAATTAAAATGAATTTCTTCTTAATGATGGATAAGAGATTATGGTTGCGTGTGAACTTTTCAATAGCTGTAAATCTGAAAAACATTCTATCCAGAAGACAATCCGATACTAGTAATGTTGAGGACAGGTCCTATTCTGTGCCTTTCTGTCTGTAGAAAGAGCACTTTCCAAGAGTTACTTTGTCACTGAATCATCACACAGCTGGAAAAAAGACCCTGGGCAGAGCCTGGGGTAGTACATATCTAACAGGATTTCAAGCCCTTGCCAGAGGACCAAATTTGAGTAGCAAGATGATTACCTGAACCAAAAGAGAAAGACTTAGGATGAATAAATAGGAAAAGATAAAGGGACAGGAGTACAACCCAGTGAGATAGAGTATAAACAGCACAATGGATGAAAGACTCCTAGTCTGCTTCACACAAAAAGGATGGCAGGTTAGGGAGGAAGAAATAAATAAGAAGAAGTATGGGAAGAAGAGTGAAAAACAAGAAAGTAAAGGGAAATTACACAGAAAGGACCCACGTGGTGTAATCTTAAAATAAAAGACAATCCAAGGAAAAAGTGTGACTTCCTAAACAGTATTTCATTAACATTAGAATCAAGATTGTAAGATATTTTTAAAAATAAGGACTTCTTTGAGAGGCTAAAGTGACAGAAAGATTGGAAATAGAGATTACATTACAGAAGAACTAAACCTAATGAAGTATTCTAGAAAAAGATTAGAAGCAGCCAGAACTCTAAAAGACACAACTAAACATGAAAGAGTACAGAAGTCCTGTAGGTGAACCTGCCTGAGTTTGAAATCCTACTCATTTACTGGCTATCAGTGTGACTGTGGTCAATTAATCTCTTTGAGCTTCTCTTTCCTTGCCTGAATAAGGGGGAAAGAATAGCAACCACCTCATTTGGTGTTTGGGGGATTTAAAATGAGTCTTCCTGGAGACATATTTCAGACGGTAACTGAACAACAGGCCAACTCCTCACTTCTTTGCAAACAACCTTCAGTGATTTTCCTCAGAATACAGAGCAAAGGCCCTCAGTTGGCAACCAAGGCCCTGCATGGCCCAGTCCACGGCTCCTTTCTGGAACTCACCCTCCAAATTTGGCTCTTGCTCACTCCATCTCACCCATACTCCTTTCCTGGCAAGTTTCCACTCAGAGTTTCCACCTGGTTCTTTCCCTTCCTGAAACATGCTTCCGTTAACCCAGGGCTGCCTTGCTCATCTTCTTTGTGTCTTTACACACACCTGGTCTTTTCATTGCTATTGTCCACAAACATCCAAAGCGTCAGCCCTTCCCTCTGGTGCCTCCATAACACTCTGAACCTCTTGTGCTTTAGTATTTTGCCACTATTGCATACATTATGTCTATATTTTTTTTATCATCTGGATCATTTTCCTTTGAACATAAGTTCTAAGAGGTTAGGGCTTTGACTGTTTGGGACACAACTACATATCTGGTCCTTAACCTCTACCTGAGATGCAATATGTATTTGTTGAATGAATTAATTTTATGTATAATATCAGTAAAAAATTATAAGTGACAAATTTTGTGACACATCCTCTTTCTTTCTTCCTTTCTCTCTTTCTCTCTCTCTGTCTCACATACACACACACACACACACACACACACAGACAAACCCACAGTTATTTATTGATTTAATATGCTCATCTCATTTTACTGGATGCTTTATATAGACTATTTCATTTGATTATGACAGCAATGCTGAGGTCGATTCATTGTCCCCGGTTGTCAGGTTATCAACAATTTGTGGAGCTGACCTCTTCTGTTCATGGCTAGGCTTTGCCTGATATTTGTATTTGTGCTTCATCTAAAAATGAGTTCATGCATCTAGCCTCAGTCCATAAATTAAGTCAGCCTAACTCACACAAATAGCTTGAACCCATTGTTAAACTGTACCTTGCTTAGTTACTGCCATGGTTTTTGGTTGCCCAAGACCTTGACCTAAGAGTTTCCCCTTTTGTCAAAGCTCCAAAATCTTACTTTCATCAAGCTATCTTAACAACCCCAGTGTGAAACAAAAAGTTGGCCAACTTTGTAATTATTTGTATATCATGAACTTAGTTTTTAAAGGAGGATAATTTAAACAGCCATTTGGCATTTTCATGTGAATTATCTAAAAGTAACAGTTAAGCAGAAAATATTTCATTTTTATCCATTTCTTTTCACTTTATTAAAACTCTCGGAATCCTCGCTCTGATTTGATTTTGGCCCTTGCACAGTGACATGACAGGTTTAATGACCAGCGTGTCAGTATTCCAAGAGCCTCCTGTTTAGCAGAAGAGTGCTGTGCCTCTGGAATACTCTAGTCACCTCGCATCCACTGACCTCTGCCCTCAAGACATTCATCACCAGTGACACTGACTGATGAGCAGCATGATCCCCTGACCTCCAATTTATTAATGCTGATGGTCTTGACACCATTCATAGTCTCCCAGGCTCCACACAGCTGCCTAATATCATCTATGGACCTTACTTCCCAGAAATACTTTCTATTTCCTTGCTGTGTGACACATATTACTTGGTCCCCTCTCAAGCATGAACTGTCACTTTTTCTGTCTTATTGTTTTTCAAAATCTTCAGACTTCTTCCTGCTGACATTTCTAGGTCATTCGCCTAGTAACATATAGTTTGTTCCTGTACGGGGGTAATTTCCTGAGGAAAGAAATACTCTTCCTGGTAGAATACCTTCATCAACCAGGTGAGAAATTCAGCATTTACAATGAAGGCACAACTCCACACAACCAGAGTTTATTCATCTTCAGTTCATGATAACTATGTCCATGGCCTCATAATAATTAGCAATAATCACTCTTACTAATTATGTGTTGTTGGCTTAAAAGATTCTGCAATTCAAGGTGCTAATAAAATATTACTATTATTATAAAAATATAACCACCATTTATTGTTTATTCACATTTTTATTTTTTTTAAATGAAATGAAGAGAGGAACAAATTTAGGATTAATATTTAGAATGATAAAAAGCTTTTCGCAAACATTTACACCATGGTCAGTATAGTAATTACTACTGCATTTAATCTTTCCATCAATCTTATAAACTAGGTAGTATTGCCATCTTTGCTTGAAAGACAAGGAAATTGAGAAACAGCAGACCTTCCTAAGATCACATGACTGGTTGCTGATAGAACCAGAATTTGTTAGTTCATTTAGTAATTATTATTTTGGATTAGTTAGCTTCATGAAACAAATCTCCTTTGAAAAGGAACTATAGTAATAATGATAATACTAGTGTTATGATAATAAATCAACACCAATAATAAATGCTACATTCTCTTTGTCAGTGAAATGTCCTATAGACTTTACATAAAGAAAGTTGCTTGTTTTAATTCTTACAAAATAGTTATAGTTTCTATTTTATAGATTGGGTGATTAAATATTGGAGAGGGGGAATGTTTTTCCTGAGACAATGGGATTGAGTGTAAGCACGTCCAGGGACTCAGTGAGTGTTTGCTTTGAGGCCACCTGGGTGAGCAGACCATTAATTCACTTTTCTTGAGGAGAACCTCTGCCAGCAGTAGAAGCGATTGACAATTTAATTAAAGTCTTAATGAAGGTATTGCCTTACCTTCCCTTTCAATAGTCTATAGATTTATTGACAGCAAGCATTCTGTGTTATCTGAGAATATATTCCACTTACATTTTCTCAAGAACCAGTTTTAGAATTAAATGCACTGATGGAGGGAAGCTAGAAAGGTGAGGGGCTCCACCAGGCCCACAGGTCCCATTAGTTAGTGAGGCAGGATTACATGTCCTGATTTGGGCTCTGCTGCTCTTTCCATGGTCACCCTTTGATAAACTTACAGGTGGGGAATTGAAGTAGGAATTGGAAAATGTACTAGTGTGGTAATTTTCAGTGATTATCATAGGTTATTAAAAGATCTCCAAATAATCATTTCAGTCTTGATTTCTTTTTTTTTCACACTTTATTTTTTTTATTAGCTACACATGACAGTACAGTGATCTTTTTAATTCATACATTTGAATCAAATGGGGTATATTTTCTCATTTTTCTGATTGTACAGGTTTTCTTTTATATTTGTCTATAATTAACTACTGAATGTGACATTTATATTTTAGTCATAGAATATCTATTATTTTTCTATCTCTATGTTGTCTTCCCCCTCATGATGCTTTGTCACAACTCATTAGCCATGAAAATTTAAATATGCACTCACATGTTTGTTAAAATTTGTTTTATGTTTTGATCTTAAAAGGCAATAAATCTGATATGTATTGGCTAATTTTGAAAGTTTTATGTTCTTTAATGTTTTTCTGCCAAGTTTTTTTTTATTCGTAATGAAAAAATAAACAATTTTTTCAAGTTTTCCTAAGGAACTTGTACTAAATTGTGATCACTCATGATGAACCTTTAAACTAAGTATTCCCATTATCATACATTCCTCAAGAGAATTTAATTTTATCAAGTATCTGCTTTGAATCTACAAGATGGAAAAATAAAACGAATAATTGTTTGATATCATCTTTACATATTTAAAGTGTAAATCATCCTTTTACTTAAATAAATCTTCACAATAAAACTAAATAAAATATAAATAAATAGATTTGGTTATTGAAACAAAAATCTATGAATTGAAATAAAGAAAAATATAGAGTTGATTAACATGTAGAAACTGAGACTGAGGCTTTTGAGAATATTTTTAAAATATTGATATATGCTACAACATGAATAAACCTCAAAAACATTATGCTAATTGAAGGAAGTCAGTTGCAAAAGACTATGTATTTTACAAATACATTTACACAAATTGTTCATACCAGAAAGTATATCACTGGATACATGAGACTGGGTGTGAGAACGGGGATTGACTACAAATGGAATGATTGATCTTACTGGGGTGATGATGAGAAAGTTCTAAAACTGGTTTTGGGTAATAATTAAACAGCTCAGTAAATTTAGCAAAAAAAATTTACTGAATTGTATAATTGAAGTGGGCAAATTTCATGTGTAAGTAAAGTTTAATAAAATTTTTTAAAAGTTGAAAAACTTAATAGAGTTTTCTATTACTTAAATAGTGCAATATCAATTTTCACCTTTCTTATTCAATATTGTGTTGGAAGTCTTAGCTAGAGCAATGAGAGAAGAGAAAGATTTAAAGGGCATCATGACAGGAAAGGAGGAAATCAAATTATCTGTTTTCAGGTAACACAGTTTTATATGTAGACAATACAAGGATTCCACCACATAAACCATTAGAACTGACAAAGTTATTAAAATTGGAGGATACAAAAACCAATATATGAACAAGAATAACATTTTGATACATCAATATTTGAATTGCAAAGAAATTGAGAAAGGAATTTCATTTATAATAGGTAGTAAAAAATGAGAAAAAAATGACCTCTATGATGAAACTTATGGCAAAGTGATGAAAGAAATTGAAGAGAACTCCCAAAATATGTATATATTGTATACAAAATATGTATATATGTGTATATATATGTATACACACACACACACACATACACATACACACACACACACACTGAGTGAAAAAAGCTAGGCATGGAAAGACACATCATATTCTCAATTACATATGAGAAAAGTCTAAACTATAAAGTTGATTTCAAGAAAATAGAGCATAGAATAGTGGGTAATAGCCTGGAAAGCGTGTGGGCAAGGGGGAATGTAGAAAAAATGGTTGATGGATACAAAAGTGCAATTGGATAAGTGGAATAACTCCTGATGTTCTAGTAGGATAGTAGGATAACTACAGCTGAAAAAATACATTTGAATATTTCGAAACACATAATAAATTCTGAATGTTTAAGATTGGCAGCCATTAGGAAGTCAAACAACAACAAGTGCTGGCGAGGATGTGGGGAAAAGGGTTCACTTGTACATTGCTGGTGGGACTGCAAATTGGTGTGGCCAATTTGGAAAGCAATATGGAGATTTCTTGGAAAGCTGGGAATGGAACCACCATTTGACCCAGCTATTGCCCTTCTCGGTCTATTCCCTAAAGACCTAAAAAGAGCATACTACAGGGACACTGCTACATCCATGTTCATAGCAGCACAATTCACAATAGCAAGACTGTGGAACCAACCTAGATGCCCTTCAATAGACGAATGGATTAAAAAAATGTGGCATTTATACACAATGAATTATTACTCTGCATTAAAAAATGACAAAATCATAGAATTTGCAGGGAAATGGATGGCATTAGAGCAGATTATGCTAAGTGAAGCTAGCTAATCCCTTAAAAACAAATGCCAAATGTCTTCTTTGATATAAGGAGAGTAACTAAGAACAGAGTAGGGATGAAGAGCATGAGAAGAAGATTAACATTAAACAGGGATGAGAGGTGGGAGGGAAAGGGAGAGAGAAGGGAAATTGCATGGAAATGGAAGGAGACCCTCAGGGGTATACAAAATTACATACAAGAGGAAGTGAGGGGAAAGGGAAAAAAGTATAAGGGGGAGAAATGAATTACAGTAGAGAGGGTAGAGAGAGAAGAGGGGAGGGGAGGGGGGAGGGGGATAGTAGAGGATAGGAAAGGCAGCAGAATACAACAGACACTAGTATGGCAATATGTAATTCAATGGATGTGTAACTGATGTGATTCTGCAATCTGTATATGGGGTAAAAATGGGAGTTCATATCCCACTTGAATCAAAGTGTGAAATATGATATATCAAGAACTATGTAATGTTTTGAACAACCAACAATAAAAATTAAAAAAAAATCAACACAATGTAATGATTAATATCTGTGTTGATAAATAAGCCAATTCCCTCATCTGATCATTATATATTAAATATATGTATTGAAATATTATATTCTAATCAATAAACATTGTGATTACAAGGTCTCAATTAAAAGTAAAAATGTATTAAAAGAAAAATTGAGTCATCAAAACTCATTTTTATTGATTTTCCAAAAAGCACTATATTTTATTTCTTGTAAATTTATGTCATTAATGCCCATAGTTTATAAGCCTTCAAAACATTTTATAGTTATATTCTTTTGCAGAAATTTGTTCCAAACCTGGGAAATGAGGTGAATGATCAGATATTACAGATATTTAGACATTCCAAACAGACAAGATCAGACTAGAATCTCCCCATGATTCAATATAGTTAAAATGTCAAACAAATAAAAAACACAAGATCAATGAAAGAATTTAAAAACCTGTAAGAAAGAAAAGTCAGCTCACTTATAAAGGCAGAATAATTAGTGTAACATATTTTGCCGCAGTCCGGCTGCAGCAAAATAACTGGGGGGTGACAAACAACTTGTGTATGTTGATACAGCAGGACATTGATACAGCAGGAGTGGGAGCTGTTTATTGTAGGACAGGAGCGGTATTTATACATTCCACACAGTTTATCTAATTAGCATAAACTAGATACAGCAGTCAACCAATCAGGAATCTCCACACTTAATGGCTCACTGGCGTTACTTCACAAACCACTCCCTCTGGAATTTTGCCAGGCGCCATCCAGACTTGTTTACAGACTCTAACATTTTTCTGGCAAAATGCCAGACGCCATCCTGACTTGTTTACAGACTCTAACAATATTTCTTATCATAGGCCCTGCTACTCTAAAAACAAGAAGGATCAGAATATTGTACCTGAGGCCCTTAAAGAAAGTGACTTCCAACCTAGACTGGAACATCCAGTAAAGTTATACTTCAGAATTGAAGAAGAAATACAATTTTTCAAGAGATGCATATAATAAATGAATTCAGGACCACTACAGCAGCATTGCACAGGATACTTAGAGTAATAACAAATACACAATACAAAAATAAAAATAAGAGAATTTGAAAATGAAAAAAATCTCATTGTAATAGCAGACAAGCAAATAAGAATTAGGATAAATTCACATCTTAGAAATAAAAAAATTAGGAAGTAATATATTCTTCTTTATGAAAATAACAAATGTAAATAGTCTCAATTTCCAGTTAGAAAACAATACCCACATATATGCTGCCAGCAAGAAGTACAACTCAACTCAATTATAGAATGAAAGTGAAAGAAATAAAAATGAAATCCTATGCAAATAGGATCCTAAAGCTAGTGGGAGTAGCTACTCTCTTATCAGACAAACCAGATTTCAGGGGAAAAAAAAAAAAGAAACAAAGAATTCACAATGTATTAGTAAAGGAAACAATCCAACAAGAAGAAATGACATTTATACATATTTATTCCCTGAACATCAATGCACTAATTCATTTAAAAACTTATTTAAAAAATAAGTACTTTACATAAAGACTCAGATATCCCGAGCAGAATAATAATGGGTGATTTTTACACTTCAGAAAGGTCATATAGGCATAAAGCCAATAAAAATGCTAGAGTTAAAATTTATTGTAGACCTAATGGACTTAGCAGACATCTGTATAATATTTCATTCAATGACAGCTCTGTACACTTTCTTTTCAGTTGCTCATGGATCTTTCCTCAAAATTGATCCATATATTAAGCCACAAAGAAAGTTAGCAAACACAGAAAAAAAGTTTATTTAATTTCTGGTATCTGATTTGATAATAATGACATGTTATTATAATTTGAGAACAATAAAACTACTGAAATGTACAAACACATGGAGATTAAATGATTAGTGGGTAACAGAAGAAAATTGGGGAGGAATAAAAAAATATTAGAATCAAACAATAATATAAACATAACAAACAAGAATCCCTGAGATATAATTAAGAAAACATTAAAAGGAAAGTTTATACTTATGAATGCTGATATTTAAATTAAAAAAAATCTTGAAAGACTAAAATAGGTAACCTAATAATACATCCTAAGGTCTCAGAAAAACAAGAACAAACCAATTCTAAAAGCAGTCGTATGTACTAAATAAGAAAGAGCACAGATGAAATGGAAGAAATACTGAATAAAAATTTAAGTAAAAAAGATCAATGAAGCAAACAGTTACTTCTTTTAAAAGATAAACCCAATTGATAACACTTACCCAAACTAACAGAGAGAGACAGAGAAGACCAAAATTAATAAAATTAGAGACAAAAAGGGCACATTATACAAAAGACTCCTGTTGTGATTTGGGTTATGAGGTGTCACCCCAAAGCTCTTGTGTTAATCCATGAATATTCAGATGAAATGATCAGATTATGGGAACTATAAACTAACTTGAATAGCTATAAACTAGCTTGAATTAACTGACTATGTGACAACTGTGAGCAGTGGGCGGAAGGGGAGGATGGGGGTCACTGGGTGAATGCTCTCAAAGTGTTCATCCTCCTTGCATCCCCCTCTGCTTTTCACTTTCTCACTCTTCTCCTTCTGTCTGCTTCCTGACCCCACCATGAGCTGAGCAGCTTTCCTCCACTGGGCCCTTAGGCCATGATGTTAAGCCTCATCTTGGGCCCAAAACAATGGAGTCAAGACAGTTAAGGACAGAGACCTCTGAAACTGGGTCATATCTGTGCAAAGTGAACACACCCAAAGTGACACACAGAGAAAATCTAGAATAAATGGTGAATTTTTAAATTCATATGACCTAAAAAATTGAAACAAGACAATATAGAAAATCTAAACAAACCCCCCCCCCAAAGCAGTGATAATAAAGTTGTAGTAGTAGTGCTAGTAGTAGTAATGATAATTACCTCTCGACACCCACAGCTCAGCATCCAGATTCATCTCTGAATTTCATCAGATCTTTAAAGAAAAACTAACATCAATGCTCCTCAAATTATGCCACGAAATAGAAAGGGATGGGACACATTCAGATGCATTCTATGAAGCCAGTGTCACAGCAATATGAAAACTAAATAAGGAAAAATCAGAAAAAGAAAGTTACAGAAGAATATCTTTGATAAATAGAGATGCTAAAAGCCTCAACAAACTACATTCAAATCAAACTGGACAACACTTGAAGAAGATCATACATCATCATCATCATGTTGGCTTAATCTAAGAGATACAAGGATGGTTCAACATTATCAAATCAATAAAAATAATATTCCACATAAATATAACCAAAGACAAAAATTTCATGATTATCTACAACAGATGCAGAAAAGTTCTTTGACAAATCTCAATTTATGTTGCTTCATGATTAAATCCTAAAAAAATTCTATAAAAATAGATTACCTCAACATTATAAAGTCTGTAGATAGCAAACCTAGGGCCCACCTTGTAGTTAATGGGGACAAACTGGAAGCATTTCCTTTAAAATTAGGAATATGACATGGAAGTCCACTTTCTCCACTTATATTCAATATTGTATTTGAAATTTTAGCCAGAACAATTAGTGAAGAAAAGAAAAAGGATACATATAGGAAATTAACATTGTTTACAGATGATATGATTCTGTTTAAAAGAGCCAAAAACTCCACCAAAATATTTTCTTTGCTGACAACTTAGTAAACTAGCAGGACACAAAATCACTACAAAAAATGAAAAGCTTTGTGTGTGTTTGTTTATATATATATAAACAAACACATTAAGCTACTGAAGAAGAAATAATGAAAATGAATTATTTACCAAAATACCACTAGAAATAAATATAACCAAAGATATGAATGACCTCTGCAAGTAAAATTACAGAACACACACACACACACACACACACACACACACACAAAGAAATAAAATGATATTAGAACACATAAGGGCCTCTAATGTTCATGGATAGACAGAATTAATATTTTTAAAATGAACACATTAAAATGCTTACATTTAAAATGGACACATTACCAAAAATGATCTACAGATTTAACTCAATGGCCATCAAGCTACTAATGATATTCTTCACGAAAAAAAAAAAAAAAACAATAGTTCTACAATTCATAATGAAAAAAAATAATATCCAAAATAGCCAGGTATTCTGTACAAAAAGAACAATGCTGGAGGCATCAAAACACCAGATTTCACATTATTCTACAGAAGCTACAATAACAAAAAAAGCAGAGGGCTGTTATAAAATGGACTTGTAGGCAAATGGAATAGAATAGAAGACATATAATAAACCACACAGAGCAGAGCCATCTGATCTTCAACAAAAGCATTAAACACATGTTAAAGAAAAGATAGTCTTTTTAAAAAGCAGCATTAGGAACACTGCATATCCAATAGATATATAAAAGAATAAAACTGGATCTTTATTTCTAATCCTGTACATAATCAACTCAAAATGAATTAAACACCTATGACTAAGAAACTTTGCAATTGCTATAAGAAGACCTAGAGGTAACACCTTGACATATAGGCACAAGTAGTAACTTCATTGATAGGACTACTATGGCTCAGGAAATAACATCAAGAATTAATAAATGGGATTGCATCAAGTTAGAAAACTCTGTACAGTAAAGAAAATAATTAATAGCATGCAGAGCCCACAAAATGGGAGAAAATCTTTGCCAGTTAGTCTTCTGGTATAGGATTAACATTCAGAATATATAAAGTATTCAAAAAACTTAACACCAAAAAATAAAACCCAAACAACACAAATGTCATGTTTTCTCTTATATAAGTGTGAGGCAGAGAAATAAAAGGAATTACAGGGATCTCACAGGCAAATAAATATTTCTCAAAACAAGCACAAATGATCAAGTATATGAAAAAATATCCAACATCTTTAGTCATCAGGAAAATTCACATCAAAAATACACTGAGATTTTATCTCATTCTATTTAGAATGGCAAACATCAAGAATATAAATCACAATAAATGCTAGCAAGGATGCAGGGAAAAAAGAACAACTATTATACAACTATTATGATTGGGAGGAAGGTACCTTAGTCTAAACCCTATGGAAATTAGTAGGAGGTTCCTCAAAATCTGGGAATTATATCATTAATGTATGATCCACCTATATCACTTCTCAGTATTTACCAAAAGATTTAAAGTCAGCCACCACAGAGATACATGCATACCCCTGTTTGCAGCAGTACAATTCTCAATAGTCAAGTTACAGGACAAGTCTAAGTGCCCATCAACAGGTGAATGAACAGAGAAAACATGGTATGTATACATAATAGAGTCTTTCTAAATCATGTCATTTGCTGATAAATTAACAAAACTGGAGAATATTAAGTTAAATGAAATAAGCCAGACTCCGAGAGCTAAATGTTATATTTTCTCTTATAAGTGTGAGGTAGATAGAACAAAGGAAATAAGTGGGGATATGTGGGATGTAGGATTAGGGGAGTGAGGAAGGAAGGACAAGGAGAGACCCAGGAATTCTGTTGATCAAATTATGTTATGTACATAACAAATATGGCACAACAAAACTCATTATTCTGTATAATTTTTAAAAAAATATATTTTGTATGCCAGGAAGTTCAGAATTATAACCATTATAATTAGAATTTAGGGGGTAAAATCTAATTGTGAAAAGTGACCTTTTAAAATAACATGTAATACATATTTACTGAGGGATATTACAACACAGTTGAAACCCCTCTGCTCCACTCACTTTTAGGATAGGTAGGGATTAGGGGATTAATAAATATTCTTACATTTGAAGTTGTACATCCTACATTTATTAATGTTATTGGGATGTTAGAAGGAAAATGTAGAGATTTAAAAGAGGAAACCAAAAAGCTTACACATTGATGTGACTAGATTCAGTTCAGGTCACAATTCTTCATTATTCCTCTCAATAACTTGTTTTTTAGAAAATGAACAATAGCACAACAGAATCGTCACCATGAATTCTCCCAAAAGTTTTTCATTTTCAGTACACAATGATCATTTATTGATTTCCCAATATTTATTTTTTTAAAAAATAGTCTCGGGAATTGATATGCATTTTAAATCATTTTGATAAAATAAAACACCTCAAAAGGTGTCTTAGAGTCTACTCATTGATATCAGTAAAAATAAAGATCAACTTTTAAAACAAAAGAGAATTTGGGGAGTAGCAGAGGTTAATTTTTCTTGTTGCTATGGTGCTAAGGTGTGTTCTTCAAAGATTCTTGCCCAGAAACCTTGGTCCCAGTATAAAAAGTTTGAGAGGTGGTAGATTTTTTAAGAGGTGGCATTAGTGAAAGGTGATTAGGTCCTGGAGCACCAGGCTGGGTTGAGATTAAGGCCCCCTATGGAAGTGCTCAGATTTCAGAACTGGATTGCTTCCTGAGAAATGATAGCTAGAAAAGTGTGCCCAAGCTTTTTCTTGGCTCATTCTCACTTGCTTCTTCTCTTACCATTTGATTTTTTCTGTCTCTCTGGTACTAGTACCCCAATAACACTATCCTTCAAGTTATGACATAGTCAGAAGTATTTCACCAGAAGCTGAACAAATGGGACCACCAATCTTGGACTTACAGCCTCCAAAACTGTATGTGTGTGTGTGTGTGTGTGCGTGTGTGTGTGTGTGTGTGTGTGTGTGTGTATATATATATATATATATATATATATATATACACTTATGGAACAAATCTAGGTTTCCATCAATAGATGAATGAACAAGGAAAATATTGTCTGTATACATAATGGAGTTTTACCAAATCAGGTCTTTTGCTGGTAAGTTAATAAAACTGGTGCTATTTTCATTATATATATATTATATATACTTTCATTATATATATATATATATATATATATATATATATAATTCATATATGTAATACATATATGTGTATTGTAATGAATAATATGTATATATCATGCCATCACATATCTATATCTATCTATATCTATATCTATATATAGATATATATCATGTCACAACAATAAAAACATAAAAATTTAATCACAAATTCATCTGGGATGACTGTCTTCATTTCATGTATACCTCTACTTTTCCAGTATAATTTCTATCTTTGTTGAGGCTTATGATCAAAATCAACTCTGTTTGTACCTTTTACTGTTATTAAGAAATTCACCCTTACATGAATGATGTAGTGACTGCTCTTGTGTCCCTGTTTGTGTGTATGAATTAATCTTAAGGATAGATTGTATATATGGTAGGCATGACCAGGGATCACTATAGTTTTTTTTTTCCTCCCTCTCCATGCATCTCTCCTCCTGTTACGTTATACGTTATTTTAGGGAGTAGTTGTGGGTAGAAATAACAAGCATTGTTTCTGGGCCAGAGTATTTAATGGCTATTGTAACTCTACAGCATCCTCTTGCCCTTCTGTAGATGACATGAACAGTGATGACAGGAAGGAACAGGGACCTGCATGCCCCTGGTTGAGAATGACACATAGTCCACCTAAATATCAGCATTAGACAAATAGCAAGCTAAATATCTTTATTTCATTTCTTTTTTTGCTTTTTTAACTTTATGTATTTTAACAATGTTTTTATTGCTTAGGCTTTTCTGATAGATATTGAGTCATACTCATTTTTTATTTCACTGTAGTGCAACACTCAGTGCTTGAGTATGCTAAACTTCCAAAACATATTTGGAGATGAATTTTATTTCCACATTTTCTCATCACGTGTTCATTAATTGCTTTTATGATATATTAAATCCTAGGGAAAATACTGCAGAGATTTTAAGAATATTATCAATATTTTAAAAATTTATTTTGAATGCTATACACAGTATTTTTAGTGTAGGCAGACGAGATTCTTCAATTGAATGAGAATGCTTTCTTACTCATTATTACTTTGTCACCATATGTGAAAGTTCACTCAATGCTTCAACTTTTATATTAGAATCCAGGGTTTTGACATTTTTCCCCCCAGAAACATAAAAAGAAAAAATAGCTTTAAGGCAAAATACTTTTAAATGTTCATAACATTTATTAGATGTTAAGATATTCCACAGTAAAATTCAGTCTTATTTAATGAAACATAGCAAAAGCTGCACTCTAATTTTTTTTTGAATCATTGTTTGTTTTAGAGGGTCCTCATATTGAGGCAAAGGAAAACTCCATCCATGTGTATAGAAATATAAGATGCATGTGTGTATTTAAAATTAATCCTAATGAATTTTGTAATCAAATACTCAAATGAGACCTCCCTATGTTACGTGTGGGAGGTAAGATCTCTCATACTGGAGCACTGTGTATAATCACCAAATTCACAATCCCATAGGGACAACATTTATTATCATAAAGAGTACTATACCATTTGAAATTTGAGGTTAAACATTTACTACAAGTTTTATGAGGAGACTATGAATCTCAAGTGAATTCATTGCATGAGAAATGTGAATTTATTATCAAGGGCATGAAAAGAATCAGTCTTCTGAAATGTTTAATACACTCTGTTAGAGCTTCTTAATAAACTGTTCACCTCATTTGTATGCTCTTCCAAAGTCCACAATGCAAGACATTCTAACCTCTAAATTACAGTCCTTTTAAGGCCTTTCCAGAAAGGTAAATGTACTCATTATTGAAAAAAAAAAATCCACCAAGAATAGGCAACTTTGTGGCACTATTTTTGTCTAAGTTATTTGGTAAGAAGGGATTCTAGTCCATTACAACATGTGGGGCTTGCCTTTTGATATGCAATGTACATTCCACACAGAGCATTCTATATCACAAAATATCATAAATGTCACAGCTAAAGCAAAGGGTGGAATTAAATTTTCAAAGCATCCTGGAGAATTCAAAAACACATTCAATATGGTTCATAAATACTACCTGTGTCACTATGTGAGGTACTGGATTTTTTAAAAATGTGACTGCCTTTCTCACAGGAAAGGTCAGTGAAACAGAACTGGTGATACCATGAACTCTTTGATGGAATCTAATTAGCACCAAGTTCATACTCCAACAACATTTTGTTAGACTGACGAGAGCCTAGAAAGGAAACAGATGATTCTTGTGAAAGGTCCTTTCCCCCTAATCTATATGTATAATTTCTATCATGGATAATTAGAACATTATACATGGAGCAGTGAAAGAATAGACCAGAACATATTTTCTTCCTTGAAAAGCACTATTTCAGCAGCAAAGGAACAGACTGCTGAGGTCAGAAGGGTCATGGAGCTAGACGGTGTTTGCGAAGCCAGGGAACAGGTTTTAGTGTGAAAGTTATTCCCTGTGGCCACATGATAGAAGCATAAGGAAATTATTCTGATGAATATGAAACATGTTAAGCATTCTTTACTTTCTCATCATGCAATAGCAAAACCAGCTTTCATTCTGCTTCACATAGCTTCTGGGGCATAGAATTTCTGTGACAAACAAATGAGAAAGCAAGTTCATGTAAGGCAAGCCTCAGTGATGGCAAGAGATACAATGGCCACCCAAGCCGCAAGCTTATTCAGCTAATGCTGCTACTGAATAAATGAAATCACAACATAAGAGGAACAAAAATAGTGTTGGGGTCCCTTCGTTAGAACTAAACATGCACTTTTTTTTTCCAGAAATTCATTCACCGAAAATATAGAATGAAACAAAACAGGTGGCAACACATTTAGAAAAAGTAAGGCAATGTCTACTCATTTCCAATTTATGTCACCCACCCATACCAGAATAACCTACCAACTGTTCTTAGTCTATAATAATAGTCATGAATGTCTATTACAATAATTATTTAATATGCTTTTTTCCCCTTTACACTGAAATTTTCCTTCAAAAGTAAAGCTGTATTTTCTCTGAATCTTCAGAAACATAACACATAAAACATATTCAATTCATATTTGCTTATCAAAATGAATCAAAAATATTTAAATATTTGATTTCAGGTTTTAGATTGGTAGGAATGTAAATGCAAGGCATGTTATAATATCTTATAACCTAAGTGCTTTTAGACTTTCTTCTATTTTGGTTCAAAGAAGAAAGAAAAATATTAATTAATTTAGGAGACATTTTAAAATCAAATCCAAATAAAATATCACAAAGGATAATATATTTTTACAAAGTCAATTTTCCTATTAAAAGTACTCAAAAGCAGTTTATTCTGCCAGAAAATTGTATATAAAGGACATATAAAAACACTAAGAATGAGCATTACAGGTTCATTGTAAAATAACTAAAAAAAAAAAAAAAATACAGTGTTCAAGGTGAGGCTCGTACTAGAAGATTGGTCATAGTGATCCACCTGGCACCTACTTTGTATGATCAAGGTGATACAAGATGGACTAAAGATAATTGGGCAATTAATATAGGCAGAATTTTGAATAAAAAGAGACTTGAGGCTTATTTGTTGGACATGTATCAGGAAAACAACAACAAAGTCATGTTCAAACAGAATCTCCAGGAAAAAATATCAGGAAACCCCAGCAACTATAGTATTTGCTAGAATTTCATAGAAGCAAAATTTACAAAGTATGAATGTCCGCAAGTAGGACTTATACAAATAACATGTATATATTCTGGTTCAGAGTTAGAAAAAATGTGCATAGTAAATAGATTTGAGAAATAAGAATAGAAAGTCTCAGATAAAAAGTGCAGAGTCGACAATGTCTAGCAGCCAGCCAAGCTAAAAACTAAAGTAGATCACATGTTACCAGGGCAAAGCCAAAACTCTACATGTAGAAACAAAGGTAAAGCATGAGCCAAAGTACGTCAATAATACACAAAAGTGGTATATGTAGGTTGGTGCACAGCAATGGAATCCAAGTGCTTAATTCTGGGAACATTTAATTTTTCTCTAAGGAAGTGTGTGTGTGTGTGTGTGTGTGTGTGTGTGTGTGTGTTTGTGTGTGTGTGTTTCGATTCTGTTACTTTTGCTCCTTATCCCACCATCCTGGATGAGTACCCCGTGGGTTAATAATGCATAGGAAAAGTGGTGGCAAGTACTGATATATAGAGTGATGAAGTATAGTAAGTAGGTAACAAGAGCTTCATGAGGGAGAAAATCAAAGCATTGGAATGGAACATATAATTTTGCCTCCCTGCAACCCCAATTAACTTAAGGAAAGGGACTTTTAAAAAATTAAATCATAAAAACATGAAACTTGGGAGATTGAAGGGTAGACACAATAACAATATCCTAGAAGTCAGAAAACATGTGGATGTGTGTCAAATTACATATGGATGATTATTAATTTCCATTTGTTGGGCTTTAGGGTAAGTAGGGAAGGAAGCGTCTGAAACAATGGAAGAAAGAAGGTGAGGGATGACTGAGGGTTTGGGGAAGCAATTAAACTATATCATCTATCACCTATTTATCTCCATATATCAAATACAGAACTGATCATTTATCAGACATGTCCCTGTCAAAGGAAGGCAGATTCATTAGTCTAAATTCATTAACTTGCATTTTATTGACCACTGGGGCCTGTGATACTTCAAGTACACATTTTACACAACACTCTTCCAAGCTTGGTTATCTGCTTTCTTAACTTTCAAAATTACAAATTGATCAGAGTTTATAAGAAAATAGAGATGTGGATAGTCTGTAGTCACATAAAATAAGAGCATTGAGGAGGATCCACCGGCAGATTGATGGAAGAGGGTCCTGGGGCATCTTATGTTGGGATGAACGTGCTGCCAATCTTAGCAGCATTAATTTACCAAATATTACATTAATACCAACTATGAGCAATAGGCTAAACTTAAAAGCTGTCTATACAGCATTTTAGAAGCTTTTTCTTAATCTAAAATAGTTTTACAAATTTCTAGAAAATGCACCATTGGCAATTTAAGTAATTCATCAAGTAAAATCCTTCATTTGCAGGCTTATTGAAATCATGAGGTATTCCTACTTATGCAGGTCCTCCTAGTTAGAACACCTCCTCAGCACTGCATTAGCAGAACACTGGGGAATTTATATGCAGAGAAAACAGAAATCAGCCGAAGGTCCTGGCACTTATAAGATGCAAATGAAAGGGAATCATAAAATACACCCATATTTCTCCAGGGAACCATGATTTGACTACAAAGGGTATGCCATGGTTATTGAGATTTTGCTCCAGTGTTTATGTTAAATTATTAACAGAGAAATATTTAAGTGAAATTATCAAGACTTATCTTAGATATTGCATTGGGTTTGCAAAGGCTATGAGAAACAAGAATATACACATTTACATTTTGTAGTGTTGATGCTCATTTTCTTCAGAAATCATTTAATTACCAGGGAATTCTCATGAAGAAAAGTCAAATCTCTGACTTCTACTCCCCTGGGGTTAACATAGCCAAGTAAAGGAGTACAGTAGTATTTGTCTTTTTAAAAAATTTATGTTTCCTCACTGGAATCATCTTGCAATTAAGACTAGTCATGGGGGATTTGGTTTGTAACAATAGATAAGAGGCAGGCAGACATAGCCTAGGAAAAAATTCAAAAAATCATTGCTCGGCTTTGAACTTCAAACCAAATGCCCCAGGTTGAGCTCTCTGAAAGCAGATGTTGAAACAGAGTTTAGCATGTGAGAAATTTATGAGGGATTCACACCTGTAGAAAAGAGTGAGTGGAAGCAGAGCTGGACTTGGAGAGAAGGAGAACTGTTACTCAGGTCAGTGGGAATCAAGATTCCTTAGAGCTGCCTGCAGGTTCAGGCTGCTCCTGCAAACTGAGCTGAGTTTGAATGTGTTTCCTTAGAGGAAAGAGCATTTGACAGAGCATATATGAATCCATACACTAGGATTTTTTTTTAATGAAAAATCTCAACTCCAAAGTTTGCAGCCATGCTTTCAAACAAAAGAAGGAGAATTTCTAAAAAAAACACAAAGCTAGATTTTTACATATCAACAAGCAAAACCTAGAGAATTATCTCAGAGTAATCCACATAGCTAGGGAGAAATTCAGGCTTTAAAGAGAAGGATTGTACCATATCAATTAAAGAGTCCTCCCAATACTGGTGAGGAGTGATAAAGGCAGGGAGAACATACCATGATTTTCTCTGAACAAAAATTTCAGAGTTTGGAGACCTCCCAAAACTTCAGTGCTGGTTCTCCAGGTCCTGACCATAACCTGGAGATTCTGGGAAATTCTGGGAATATCTTGTTTTCTGTCACCTGAAAGCATTTGAATTGCAATGGCTAGAGAAAGGCCTAAGAGTTTGTCCTGAGAGCTTCCTCACAGGTAGGTGCATGCCAGGTGATCCTGCTTTGAAAAATGAGAAATTAGAGGTTTGGTGAGGAACAATAGATACGAATAGGCCTGCATATCAGGCGGTCATTCATATAAACATAGGAAAGACCCATATTCTTCAAGTCTGCAAATGAGTACGATTTCTAAGTGATGGAGCAAATTTCCATTCCTCAGTGAATAATGCCACAAAAGTGCTGTAGAAATGTGTTCCCTATGCTTGTTTGGATTCTTTTTTCTTATAGATGTATTAAACTTCCTTACATATCATGGATCAGCAGCATTTGTCTGATACATATTTTAAAATCTTGCTATGTTCTGTGACTTGACTATCC
Source organism: Callospermophilus lateralis (assembly GCF_048772815.1). Classification (NCBI taxonomy): domain Eukaryota; kingdom Metazoa; phylum Chordata; class Mammalia; order Rodentia; family Sciuridae; genus Callospermophilus; species Callospermophilus lateralis. The sequence continues at coordinate 14,013,413 of NC_135312.1, forward strand.
ACATTCCTAATGGTTTATTTCAATGAACAACTTATTAACTCTAATAACTGTCATAAATTAAATAAGTATATTTTTGGTCTTATTCTAAGAGTATTGCCTATAAGTGGCTATTACTTATAGTCTAACTCATTATGTTCTATTTCCCTACATATAAGACATCAATAAAAACTTGAATTGAGCAATTTTATAGGTATTCTATAAATTTTTATAGTTTTTTTATACGTGTCATATAGGATAAGAAGCATAATTATTTAATTATTATAATTCACATTAAATCTTAAAATATATGGGGCATCTTAAAATTTATGTTCTCACTTAAGATTATCTCAATTATTATTGGTTCTTGGCATATACAAATACACTTGAAAATCAGCTTAGGAATATTCACACACACACACACACATGTGCGCGCACGCTCGTGCATGTGCATGCTCCCACACAGACACACACACACACATACTCCCAAATACTTGCTAGAATTTTGATTTTAATTGAAAAAATCGGTGGATCAGTTTGGAGAGAAATTAAATAATATTGGGCATTCCAATACATTAACATGTATATCTCTTCATTTATTCATTGATTTTTCTCTCATTTTTATTTTCAAATGGTTATCTTCCATATAGTGTATTATATTTTCACTATATATTTGATATTGTGGATTTAATTTAGAAATGTTTAATTTTAATTCAATTCTGCATCTGCTAATGTTGAAAATTTTAATGGAAAATTTGAATATTGACTTTGTAGTCAGTTATTCCTTACACTTATTACTTTTAAAATTTTCTGTATATTCTTTTAAATTTACTATGTGCATAGTTTTATCATTGTGAATAAGTTTCCTTTTTCTTCTGATTATTCCTTGTTTATCTTCTTAAATTTATCTTTTTGCATGCTCTGCCTAGGACTTCAGCAAAATACTTAAAAGAAGTTATAAAATCTGAATATTTTGACCTCTTGAAATCATGACAAAGAAATCCTCCTTTATTTCAGGGTAAGTAGGATTTGTGTCAACATACCAAAGAGCTTTTCCATCACCTTCTTCCTTCTTCATTGCTATGGAGAAGTCTACAGTCAGTCCTCTCGTCAATACTCTGAAGTATTCTACACTTACACTGTTGTCTTTTCTTTGGTGGTTTGCATTTTCATAGGGACATGTCATGGATTTTACAAGTATTTCCTTTAGATTCATTGTGATATCCAAATTTTAAGATTCAACATTTTTCTGAAGGAATCTATACTTGTGCTCAAAAGCTTTCAGCAACATTTTCTCAAAATACTTTGTCTTTGCTAATTTCCTTAGTACCTTTATTTAACCTAAAACATATGAGCATATTGCTTTGTATATTTCCACTTTAAAAAAGTTTTGTCCAATTTCTTATATAATAAAAAGGTATATGATTGAATGGTTTTTTTCCATGATTGAATAGTTTTTTTTTTCCAGAGTGGAACATGTCAGTCCTACATTTGTGTCAAAGGAATATTAAATATTAAATAGAATGAATAAAGCAAAGACTTAATTTCCCCCCCTAGAAATAGTGAATTTCTTATTCATATTTCCTCAGTTTAGATTACATATATGATATTATGTATAAATATATATTCCCAAGTTTCTAATTCCACCACTAAGCATTTTCTTGAGTTTTAGAGCCCTATGCCTTAGACTTGACATTTGTGCTTACATATTCAAATTCAAACTTGATAAAATAGTATTTCTGAATTCTCCCCCAAAAGCTATTTATTCACAAGTAATTCTCATATTACTATTGAGACAGTTAGCTAGCTAGTAAGTCAACTACAACAGGTCACTTTTATTCTTTTTCTCTAACTCTTTACATCATTTAGTCTAGCCAGGCCATGTTTGCTCAATTCGCAAAATAATTTCTGAGATTAATATTCCCTCCATATTTTCTCCTGTTACTCTTGTCCACATCAATATTATTGCATTAGTAGAAACTTTGTTTATTTTCTTTGTGCGGATCTTATCTTAACTAATAACATCTTTGGTACAAGACAGGGCGATGTCTTAGAAAGACAAAACTTTATATTTTGCAACTGCTTTAAATGCTTCCATTACCTTCTCACTTAGAGTATATTCAACAGTTTTGTGAATTCCTCAAAGCCTTATCTTTTCTTTCCAATACTAACAGAAGTCCTTTCTCCTTCACTGATGTCTTTTATTAGCACTTAACTTCTTTTTCTATCTTGAAAATACCAAGGTATTTCTTGCTTTGGCAATTTTTAATCCACAGTTTCTTGAGGTAAAATATTTTGTCTTTCCAGTCACATGAATGTCTCACTCTTTATCATCAAGTTTTCTAGTTATAATGATAGTCAAAGAGATGTACACCTTTTTTTAAATTTATTTTTTGTTCTAATTAGTTATACATGGCAGCAAAATGCAGTTTGATTCATAGTACATAAATGGAGTACAATTTTTCATATCTCTGATTATACATGAGGTAGAGTCACACCATTCCTGTCATCATGCATATACGAGGGTAACGATGGCTGTCTCTACCATCTTTCCTACCCCCATGCCCCTCCGTTTCCTTCCTTCCCTTTTGCCCTATTTAGAGTTCCTCCATCCCTCCCATGTTCACTCCATCATGAATCAGCAACCATTTATCAGAGAAAACTTCCAGCCTTTGGCTTTTAGGGATTGGCTTACTTCACTGAGCATGATATTCTCCAACTAAATGGATGATATTCATCCATTTACCTGCAAATGCCATAATTTTATTCTCTTTTAGTGATAAATAATATTCCATTGTGTGTATGTATATATATATATATATGTATATACATATATATATATATATATATTATGGTTTCTTTATCCATTCATCTATCGAAGGACATCTAGGTTGATTCCACCATTTAGCTATGTGGATTGTGCTGCTATAAATATTGATGTGGCTGTGTCCTCGTAGTATGCTGTTTTTAAGTCCTTTGGGTATAGATTGAGGAGTGGGATAGCTGGATCAAATGGTGGTTCCATTCCAATTTTTCTAAGGAATCTCCATACTGCTTTCAAGATTGATGGCACCAATTTGCTGTCCCACTAGCAATATAAGAGTGTGCCTTGTCTTCCACATCTTTGACAATGCTTATTGTTGTTTGCATTCTTAACCATTGCCATCCTGACTGGAGTGAGATGAAATCTTAGAGTAGTTTTGTGATTTGCATTACTCTAATTAATAGAGGTGGTTTTTTTTTCATATATTTGTTGATCAATTGTTTATCTTCTTCTGAGACATGTCTGTTCAGTTTCTTAGCCCATTTTTTAAAAATTGGGTTATTTATTTGTTTATTTATTTTGGTGTTAAGCTTTCTAAGTTCTTTATATATCCTGGTTTCTTGCTCTGTATGATGTGCATGTGGTAAAAATCTGCTCCCAAAATGTAGGTTTTTTTTCTTCATCTCATTGATTGTTTCTTTTTCTGAGAAGAAGCTTTTTAGTTTGAGACTATACCATTTATTGATTCTTGACTTTATTTATTGTGCTTTAGGAGTCTTGTTAAGGAAGTTGGGGCCTAATCCAATGTGATGAAGATTTGGGCCTACTTTTTTCTCTACTAGGCAGAGGGTGTCTGCTCTAATTCCTAGGTCCTTGATCCACTTTGAGTTTAGTTTTGTGCATGGTGAGAGAGAGGGGCTTAATTTTGTTTTGCTGAATATGGATTTCCAGTTTTCCCAGAAACATTTGTTGAGGAGGCTATCTTTTTTGTCATACATGTTTTTGGCACCTTTGTCTAGTATTAGATAATTTTATTTATATGGGTTTGTCTCTGTGTCCTCTATTCTGTACCATTGATCTACAAGTCTATTTTTGTTGCCACACTATGCCATTTTTGTTACTATAGCTCTGTAGTATAGTTTAAGGTTTGGTATTGAGGTACCTCCTGCTTCACTCTTCTTGCTGAGGATTTCTTTGGCTATTCTTGGTCTCTTATTTTTCCAGGTTTGGAATTGCATTAAATCTTTATGTAGTATGATCATTTTGACAATATTAATTCTGCTATCCAAGAACAAGGGAGATCTTTCCATCTTCTATAGTCTATTTTAATTTCTTTATTTAGTGTTTGGTAATTATCATTGTAGTGATCTTTCAATTCTTTTGTTAGGTTAATTTCCAAAATTTTATTTCATTTGTTAAAGCTATTATAAATAGGGTAGTTTACCTAATTTCTTTCAGAGGATTCACCAATGATGTACAGAAATACATTTAATTTATGGGTGTTGATTTTGTATCCCACTACTTTGCTGAATTGATTTGTTATTTCTAGAATTTTGAAATTTACACAGGTAGTGTGCACATTTTCATGAGTTAGGACATATGGATAGCACCCGTGATTATTACCACATGAGTACAGAGGACACAAACAGACTTTCACTCACCAACTCTAGAGACTTTTTTGCATAATAAAAGATATAATGGTTATAAAATGCATATTTCAAAAGATGAATGAAAAAAGGGAAGAGAAAAAGGAAGGAAGGAAGAAAAGAAGAAGGGGAGAGAGGAAGAAAGAAAAAGGGAAGGAACTTCAGGCAAACTTGTATGCAGTGGAATGGCGATCAATAAATACAGAAGAAGAGATGGAATTAGAAAAGTTACATACTTCTTTTGCCATCAGTGTGATGATTAGTTGCATCATGAATCAATAATGCTAAAAATATGGAAATAAGAGTCATAGTTGTAATGTGTTTTTCCAAATTACTTGCCAAAAAAGAAAATAAGTTAAAAAATAAATAAAGGACAGAAGGAAAACTTTGGTAATTTTAGAATAATGAAACCAGGAAAACATCACCTTAATCAAGATATCAAAGTTAACATCACCAATGGACCAATCCAACCCAATGCATCTTTCAATATAATGCACTAAGATATATAACATATGAGTCTGTGACATGTAGAAACCATCAATATATATAATTTGAATCTCATAATGAAGAAATGTCATACAAACTCAAACTACCCATCCAAAAAAAAAACCTGGTTTGATGCTTTAAAAAAAACTAATTTAGTGTAAAATAAATAAAGTCTGTTCCAGAGCAAAATAGGTCAAATAGAGAAGAAAGGAAACTAAAATATACAATTCTACATGATCTTTTTTGACTGTGGAAAAACACATTCATGCCACGTAGAGCATCACATGCCTGTAATCGCAGAGATTTGGGACAGGAGAATTTTAGGCCAGCCTGGACAACTTACTGAGATCCTGTCTCAAAAAAAAAAAAAAAAAAATATATATATATATATATATATACACACACACACACATAGATATAATATATATTTATATATATAAAGGAAACAGAGGCTGTAGCTCAGTTGAAGAGTGCTCTAGCATTCAATCCTCACTACCACAGGGTATGTGTGTGGGGGAGCATATTTATAAAGGATTTCATTAAAACAATTAGTGAGATTTTTCTATAAGCGATTGAATGTTCTATAACAAAATTACATTTCCTCATTTCAACCTTTGTTTTGTGGTCCTGTCAGAATTCTTAAAAATCACACCTTAGTATTTTGGTGTACCGTGAAAGTCTCAGACATAGATTACTCTGACATCCTTCAGATACATAAGATTTGGGATACTTTTCACGTTTTAAATGTTTACTTTGATCTCAAGTACCCAAATCTTGTCTTTTATTCATTGGAATCATATCACCCACTTCCACATTGGACCTCTCCTATCTGTGGATATATTTATGATAACTCAATGAACTGTGCATGTTTTAAGAAAAATATTCACATTATAAAATGATTGATAGGCTAGAGAAGTATATCAAAAAGTACCTATGAGTTGAAGCCAAACATATGGCAACCACCTGAAAAACAGGTCAAGAAAATAATAACAAGTTTGACTACTACAAGAATTTTAAAACTATTAATATTGCCTCTGGCCTGTAAAAACAATGAAGATTGAGAAAACTCTACAGTAAATATTTTGATGGTTTCCCATACAACTTTATTACCCTCTTCAGCTTATAACTTCAAAGAAATTGTTTTTGAACTTTGTGATGTTTTTAATATTTTGTCAGTTGTAAATGAAGTTCAGCTTTTCTCTTGAAATTATTACAAAGCTGAATTACAGATCCATGTAAATGGTATTTGTAAACCACACTGAATACATGTAAAGGTAAATATTTGATTTAAAAATATAACAAAAATGATAGTGAAAAGGTGTATTCAACAGTGATGAGAGAATGTTTTGTTGTGGTCAAATTATTATAGAAAATACATAAGAAGTTTAATAAAAGTTGATACCTATTCAATAGCATGCTGATTTATTTAATTAAGCATGTTAAAAGATGTGGTATATTATGGTATAAAATTTACTTAACAAAAATATTAATTAAACAACAACTATGTAATAATCAATGAGCTATATGCTGGTAAATTGTGGATATTCATGATCTCACTTCCAAACAGTTCATCAAACAGGCACACAATTAAACAGGAATAGAAGAGTCTGCCAGGCAGAGAGACCAGTGAGGAAGAGGCCTTGGGCCCAGTGTCTGCGGACACTGTGTATCCTGCTGACACATACATGTTTTTCCAAACAGTTCGCCCTAGATGAAGGCATTATTGTACTCTTGGCTTGGAGGAAGGTAAATGCTCTATTCTTATCTTTCAAAAAATATATTCATTTTTCCATCACAAAATTTGCAGTGTTGAGGAAATTAGGCAGTTTGGAAAATAACTATAGAGCTTCATTTTTTGTTTTTATATAAACGTTGATGTATTTGGAATGAGGAAATGAAACCACATTTCTGACCATCAAATATATCATGCTATTTTTCAAACCTTTCATGTTTTGCAAAATATGAAACATGGTCCTCTGGTCCTCTAAGCACTTTCCTTCCTTAATTTTTAAAGCCACTCTTTTTAGTTTTTTTTTTTTTTTTTTCTCAAGGAAATTCAACCCTTATGCTCCTCATTCCTTTCTACTTAACTCATCAGTGACCCTATATAAGACATTTGACAGTCAGCATAAATTTTATTATTTTTTTCTTAAACATAGGAAGCTGTATTTTTCCAATGATAAACAAATCAAAATATTAAATTTCAGGGACTGAGGATGTAGATCAGTGGTAGAATGTGTGCTTCACATGCATGAGGCACTGGGTTTAAACTCTTAGCATCTTCTCACCATTTAAAAAAATCATTTCTAGGCTGCATTCATTATATAATATGCATTGTTGTCATAACAAGTGAATTGAAGAGTAAGGAAAAAAGTAATTCATATAGATTGCACAGGAACAAAAATAATCATCCCTGTAAACATGTTGAAAGAATGTGTTTACAAAAGACATAAATAATGGGTTAATTCCATAATTCTATTTCCCTTAATGTTTAAATTACTTTCATTGCTCTTAAATATTTTGCAAATTAATCTGTCAGGAAAAGTAGTATTTAATATTCCAGGAAATAATGTCATTTGTAATGTACAAAAGTCCTTCATCTTCACATAATTCTGAGAATTAAGAACAAGTTTGTACATTATATAAATGAAAAAAAAATAAGAAATTGAAAGTTTAAATGCCTTTATTTGTGAACACCTATAATGAAGTCATCTAGGCAGGATTCATACTCAGATCTCCTGAATTTCAAAGCATAGGAATTTTAGAATGTCTTTTACATTCTCATTCTAATTAGCTTTCAGAACTCTATTACCATCTTTTAACTTATTTAAAGGAGATAATTTGTTTGATCTGGGCCAATATGAATTGAACTTTAGTTCACATAAACATAAATTTAGTTCAGAAAAATCTGAAAGATACCTCATTTATAAAATTTTATGTTTTCTTCTATAATTTTAATTAGTTTGTGTTTTAAGGTCTTGTGGGGCTGGGGCTGTAGCTCAGTGGCAGAGCGCTTGCCTTGCATGTGTGAGACACTGTGTTCTATTCTCAGCACCACATAAAAATAAACAAATAAAATAAAGGCATGCTGTCCATCTACAACTACCAAAAAAAAAAAAAATTAAAAGTAAAATAAATAAAAAGAAATATCCTCATTTTTTTAAAAGAAGAACTTGTTAATGTCTTAGCTTTAACACCTAAACATTCTTTTGCTTTGTTAAAGATTAACTTCCTGATTTTCTATAAATCAATTGTTAAGTTCATTAACAATACATTTAGGATCATAAATACTAAATCGGAACTATTGATAAAGAGCCAGGGAGCTGACTAGAAGTTTCCATAAAGAGAGGATAGATGGATGGTATTTTCTAAGAAAGTTTTATTAAAATGTATATAATAACTAAGCATAGGAGTCATCCATCTACTATAACTTAGGGATTAAGAGCAAATTTTGATTTTCTTTGTTGAAACACAGTATATATGTTCATTGATTAGAAAATACAAGACAAAATATTTCTTGCAGAATACTAGTTAAGTAAGTACATGGTTGATTTTGTCTTTCTAATTTGTCACAAGAATATGGAATGGTATTTTTTCCCCCAAATAAGATGTTAGCCATATTCTTATATTAGAAGATCAGAAGCTGATGTTAAGGCTTAAGTCACCAGATATTTCCCTGGTGGTGTGGATGTTTTCATCAATATGCAGGCATGCATGTTGCTCAGGTATGTGACAGTTTATAATTCAAAGGAGTCTAGGCTTAAAGTACTAAGCTAGGCTAAATAAATAGATACAGAGAGATGAAGCAGATGTAGCGTTTAGCTCTTTAGTTTGACCCAAATGTTGGCATTAGCTGCTGAATTGTCCTTTTTTAAAAAATAATACATTGAAAAATTTACATGAAGTTATTTTTCAGGTCAAGTTTAGAAAGATAGTTGAAGGAAACAGAACTATCCTAAAACATAAAATAGGCCATTGAGGGGAAAATATCCCTACTCTCAAAATAACTTAATTTTTATTATTACCTCAATATCTTATTATAACATCAATTAAAATGTATAGTAATGTTTGCTACTCTCAAATATCTAAGAAAACTGTGATATCTGAAATCCCAATAACTCCAGAGGCTGAAGTGGGAGGATTGAAAGTTCAAAGCCAGCTTCATCAACTTAGCAAGGCCGTAAGCAACTGAGGGAAACCCTGTCTCAAAATAAAAACACAAAAATAGTTGAGAATGTGGCACAAGAGTTGAGAATGTTAAGCACCCCCGGATTCAAGCACCCATGGGTTCACCCCAGTATGTACCCACTCCACCCGCACCCCCCAAAAAAACCCTGATTTTTTTTTGAAATGGATGAAACTGTTTGCTTCACTCTGTATCCAAAATTTCACAGGACACAACTAAATAATGATTTTGTGACCTAATCAAGGGGTTATAGCAATTTGTTTAATCATGACCATTTCTTCTTTCTTTGTCCTCTCACACACATTTTGAGCTCAATTTTAGCTGATTCTGTCTTGTAGCCAGGAAAAAAAAAAAAAAAAAAAAATTCTCATTGAATGGGATGCAAGATTAGACGGACAGAAAGCATTCTGGAATGTTGGAGTAAGGTCTTCCAAAAACCAAATATTCATAAACTCAGCAAGAACACTGGCAAAATCATTCTTTTCATAAGACCTCAGCCGACTTTTAAACTACCTCCTGGAGCTTTGTAGACATGCCCAACACACACATAAGCCCTTTTCGCAAAGTCTGGGTGGGAAACTAATTCAAAGCACTTAAGAAAACCTCTATTCAATTACTAGCTTACCACTAAACTAACCTAGCAGAGACTTCCATGACTGCACACAAGGAAGAACAGAACATTACAAAACTAGCCCAGAGAAGCTACTAAAATGGCAATCTCAACAATAGAAAACAACATACCCAGGGGGCTCTTTTACGCAGCAGCCAAACCATATCATTTAAAATGTCATTTAAAAATGATCTATCTATGCAGAGAAACAGGGAAGTATGGTCCAAATGCAGGAACAAGTTCTACTGAGATCTGCCCCTGTGGAAAACTAAACATTGAGCTTATTACACAAAAATTTTAAATCAACTATAGTAAATATGGTTAAAAGTACAAGAAAAGTATATCTGAAAACTTTTGAAACAATGAATGAGAAATTCCAGGCCCAGTGGTACACATCTGTAATCTCAGTGGTTTGGGAGGCTGAGGCAGGAGATCACAAGTTCAAGGCCAGCCTCAGCAACTTAGCAAGACCTGTATTAAAATTTAAAAAACATTGAAAAAAAAAATGACCTGATGATGTAGCTCAGTGGTAAAGCACCCCTGGGTTCAATTTCTAGTAATCCACAAATAAATAAAGAATGAGTATTCTGTCTCATCACATATTGAATATCAGTAAGTGGTATAACTTATTTTTAAAAAGAAAGTTGCAGATTCTTGAGTTAATAGTACAATAAAGTAATACAAAATTTGTGATCAACAGTACATCTGAATTGGCAAAAGAGTCAATGATCTTGAGATAGTTTAAGATTATTCAGTGTGTGAGCAAGAAAGAAATCAGATGAAGGAAAATAAATAGAGCTATTAGCCCAAAGACACCAACATAATGAAATCTTCAGAAAAGGAAAAGAAAGAGAAAATGAAGAAAGAATATTTGAAGAAATGTTGGCTCAAAACTCTGTAATTCGTTGAAGATAACGAATGCCACTTGGAAACTACAAGTAAACTAAAAGTAGAATAGTGAACTAAAAGTAGGATAAACTCAGGAAGATTTATACCTAGATGTATCATAGTTAAACTAACAAAAGGCAAAGGAAGAATCTTCAAAGTCACAAGAGAAAAATTCATCACACATGGTCTTCTTAAATATCTGATTTCTCATTAGAAACCATGAAGCCCAGGATGTGGCAGGGTGATATAGTCAAAATACTAAATGAAAAGAAAATGCTAGAAAGAATTCCATATACAGCGAAACTACCCTTCAAAGAAAAACAGAGGTTCTTCCTTTTTTTAATTTTTATTTTTATCCAATATGTGAGAAGCTTGGCAATTACCCCCTCATCCTAAAAAGTCAAAGTCTCAACAAATTAAAAACATTATTCTTAGATTCTTTATAGAGAACTGAGGCCCAAGGACAAACTTCTGCCCCCAAATTAGAGAGAGGGGCAAATACAGCAAAAATTGATAACCCATCTGACCCCAAACCCATGAAGAGAAACCTCTGAAGGAGCCAGTGATGGGGGTAGAGAACTTGAAATGGAATTGGTATCTCTGTAGTCACTTCAGCATGCCTGAATCTCAGGAATCAAGACCCCAGGAGCCCAATAATCAGACACCTCCCTAAAGGTTTGTGAATTTTACCTCCTGGAGGTTTTACCAGATTCTTACAGTGATTCTCAGAGAAAAATCCCCTATGTCTCCAACAGTGGGAGATGAAAAGGAGACCACTTTGAAACAAGCCAGAGGACTCAGTTATTTAAAAAGTCCACCCTTGGTAGAAAGGTTTCATCAGAGGTGGGGGAAGAGAAATGCTTACTGTCAAGTAGCTCTGCCTTCTATGTGGGGGAAACAAACACCCAGCTCCAGCCCACTCCGGCCTTCCTCTCCCACTACCAGGGGGAGGGGACTGACAAGCACTTGTGAATTTCACATTTCAGAGCCACAAGCACAATAAAAGGATAAGACTTAATCATGGGAATAGAATGTTTACTTTCCCCACTTCAATATCACCGAAGTCTATTTAGAGCAGTGCATTTTACCCAGTACATAATTTCCAGCTATCAAGAAAAAATTATTGGCATGCTTAGTGACAAAAAAAGCACAATTTGAAGGGACAGAGCAAAAATCAAAACCAGTCTCTGATAGGGCAAGGAAGTTTAAGTTATCAGAACAGAATTTAAAACAATTATGGTTAAGATGCTAAGGGTCCTAACAGCATAGAAAAACAGGTTGACAATGTGAACAGAGAGGGAAATCCTAAGAAAAAAAAATAAAAATAAAATATTGAATATCCAAAATACTGCCACAGAAATAAAGAAAGAATGTGAATAAGCTTGTTAGTCTTGAGGGTGTCTCAATAAAATTGCCAAATATTGAAGAAGGAGAAGAGAAGGAATGAAAGACTAAAAAATGAAGCAGAATCGCTAATGATTATGGGACAACTACCAGAAGTGTAATGTGAGTACAATAAGAATTTCACAGGAGAAAGAGAAACAAGAATGGAAGCAATATTTAAAGCCATGATTACCAAAAATTCCCACAAATTAATGTCATATATGAAGCTATAGATCCAGGAAGATCAAAGAATTCCAAGGAGGCCAAATACAAAATGAAAAGAAAAACTCCACTAAGTGAGCCATAGTCAACCTACAGAAAAGCAAAATTGAAGAAAAAAAAATCCTGAAAGAAGATAGAGGTGGTGGAGTAGAGAAATGCTTTACCTATGGAGGAACAAAAGAAAGGTAAAGCAAAAATAAACAAAGAAACAAGCATTTGTCATATGTCAGAAACTATGGAAACAAGAAAATAATGGAGGAAAGTATTTGAATTGTTGAGGAAAAAAAAAAAAAACCCACCAACCTAGAATCTGTATCCTGTACAACTATCCTTCCACAAGGAAGGACTGCAGGGTATACCCTGGCACATGCCTCTAATCTCAGCAGTTCAGGAGGCGGAGTCAGAAAGATTACAAATTCAAAACCAGCCTCAGCAACTTAGTGAGGCTCTAAGAAACTTAGTGATATGTGTCTCTAAATAAAATATAAAAAGGGCTGGGGGTGTGGCTAAGTGGTTAAACAATCCTGAGTTGAATCCCTGGTACAAGAAAAAAAAAATGTAGGACATATAAAGACTCAGCAACACTGGAAAAAAAAATTTGTTGCTAGTAGGCCTGGTTTACCAGAGGTTCTTTAGAGAGACAGAAAATAATATAGTTGAGAAACTTATGTGCTTGTAAAAAAAAGTAAGAGCATCAGAGAAGGAACAGTTGGCTATGAAATGCAAACTTTTATTCCTTTAATTGTAATTAATCTAATAACAGTTTCAAATAATAATAGCAATGTGTGTATGTTAAGTATGGGATATGTGAATACAGACTATAGTTTCAAATTTAACTTTTTTTTTTTTTTTTTTTAAACAGAGGAACCGGGCTATGAAATTGTGTCTGAGTCTATCTGAACTGCTATAACGAAGTGCCATAAGCTGGGCAGATTATAAGTAATAGAAAATTATTTCTTATGGTTATGGAACCTGACAAGTTCAGGATCAAGGACCAGCAGCTATGATATCTGCCAAGGACTGCTCCTTGATTCACAAATGGTGCCTTAGTTTGCTCTCAAAGGGTGGAAAGGACTAGCAAGCTGTCCATTGTTTTTCTACAAGGACACTAATGCCATTATGAGGGCTCCAAAGCCATTAATTTCCTCTCACAGGACCTCCTTCATTTATCTGGCTTCCATTTATCCCACTTACTCCAGTGAAAGGTTAACGGTCTCTTACTGTCATTGTATGCGATGCCACAAATATTATAACTGCTTTTAAATGGTTTCTTTTTATCACTGGCTTCCAGCAATTTGATTATAATATGCCTCAGTATTGTTCTCATGTGTTTGTCCTGCTTAGGGTTTGTTTCTTACTATCTCTTTAACTCTGAGATAATACTTTACTTCAGATTTGCTGAGATATGCAGCTGCTATTTCTTTAAATAATCATTCTGTACTTTCAAACCCCATCCACTTTTTAAATGCTAATTACACATGTGTTGAACTACTTAATATTTTTTCATGAGTCACCGAGTCTGCTTTACATTCCTTATTCTCTCTCTCTCTCTCTCTCTCCATCTCCTGCCTTCCACTCCTCCTTGCCTTCCCCCCCCCCCCCCCCCCCCCCGTCTCCCCTCAATAGTGTCAGGGCTGAATGCAGGACTTTGAGCATGTTACACAAGAGCTCCACCATGTAGGTACATCCCCAACCCTTTATTTTTATTGTTTTTCAGAAAGAGGCTTGTCAATTTTCCCAGGATGGCCTTAGACTTATGATCATCCTGACTCAGCCTCTGGGTTGCTAGGATTACAGGCAAGTGCTACCATGCCTAGTTTAGTAATCTTCTCTTTAGTATTGTGTTATCTGCTTTTAAGCACCATCTATGAGTTTTCTGAAACTTTTTACATGTTGCATTTTTTAGCTTTTTAAGTTACATTTGTTATATTTTTAAAATATTTTCTTTTTTCTTGTTATATGTTTTCCACTAAATTTTTTTAGCATATTTTTATAATCAAAGTCCTTTCTATACAGTTCTATTTTCTCTGCCATTTCTAGTTCTGTTTCTATTTTTTAATTTTTATCCTCAGTATGGTTCAAGCATTTTTTAAAGTTATTTTTAGTTTATTGATTGAATACCAAATCATTGATAGAATACCAAATATTGTGTTTGTTATGTTTTTTTAATGAGTATTATGTTCTTGTTTTAAAGTGGGTTGAATGTATGTCTGTATTTACACACACACACGCACACACACACACACAGAGTTAAGTTACTTATGGATCAACTTGCTTTCTGAGAAGTTTGATTAAATTTTATTAAGTTGCTTCTAGCTTCTAGAACACTTTAACTCTACTTCTAGAACACTTTTACTTTATTTTTTAGTTTTATTTTGTGCTTAATTTGCAAATAAATAATTGTATATATTTAGGAGTACAACATAATGTTTAGGTATGTGTATATACTGCAGAATGATCAAATCAGAATAATTAGTTCATTCCTTACTATAAGCTTTTACCATTTCTACATTGGTGAGAATGTTTAAAATCCTCTTTTATAAGCCAATAATCAACATTCTACTCTCTACTTTTATGAACTTAACAGCTTTAGAATCCACATTTAAGTGAGATTATGTGATATTTTACCTTTTGTTCTTGGTTTATTTCAAATGACCTAATGTCCCTTAGATTTATTCATGTCATTTCAAATGACAGAATTTCCAGTTTGTTTTAAGGCTAACTTGGTATTTCATTGTATTTAATTTTGTATCATATTTTTAAAATCCATATAACTGTGGATAGCTGTTTAGGTTGTTTCCATATCTTAGCCATTGTGATTAATGGAACAATAACATCCCTTGCCCCATTGCTCTCAATTTCTTTGGGTGTATGTACAGTAGTTGAACTCTTTTTTTTTTTTTTTTTAGAGAGAGAGAGAGAGAATTTTTTAATATTTATTTTTTAGTTTTTGGATGCACACAGCATCTTTATTTTATTTTTATGTGGTGCTGAAGATTGAACCCAGCTCCCCGCGCATGCCAGGCGAGCACACTACCGCTTAAACCACATCCCTAGCCCAACAGTAGTGGAACTCTTGATCATATAGTAATTTTATTTTTGAAGTTACCTCCATACTATTTTTCCAAAGTGACTCTACTACTAATGATAGGTTTGACTTCCTATGAAGGTATGAATTTCTAGGATCACCTATGAGTATCCTGGGCACTCAGTGAACTATCTCTACTATAACAACTTGGAATTCAGATGTCTTCTAGCCCCATATATTCTTGAAATTTCTCAGCTAATAACTCCTTATTAGTTTTATTTGGTTGTTGTTTTGACCAGTCTTTTGTAGTTTATCTATTCATTTGTCAGAAAAATTCATGGGTTCATGTGGAATTTCTAGACCTCTTTCTCTTTTAGATTCTGCAACTCTAGTTCACAACTGCCACAGTTTTCAACCTGGTTGGTTTCCCCGAAGTCTCTCTTTACTCAGCTCAGTGAGACTTCTTTTCATGATTGACATGGTTTCTTACCAACATGAACAGCAGAACAAAAAATTTCACCAGGAATAAAAACTTACCCATTTTTTCCTTTTTTTCTCAGGGGTCTCGGTCTTGTTCCAACTGTTATCTGTTATCCAAAACGATTTTTTTTTGTCCAAAAAAACAGTATTTTGTCCAATTTTCTTGTTCTTTGATGTGGGAGCAAGAAATCTAGTTCTGGTTACTTTGACATAATTGCAAATAGAAGCTGATGCATAGATTCACACAAAATAAAATTTTGAATGTATTTATTTAGTATATTTGGCACTCTGAGAATGAATACTTGGTTTTTTGTATGTAGACAAAAACTCAACACTTTTTGAGATTACCCAATCTTTGCTGCTCAATATTTGGCTTCTGCTTGATGCTTTAAAATCAATACATTTTAATGTATGAGAAATATACTTCTTTAGCATGTTTGGTTAATGTCACATTTATTTTTGAACAAAGAGTATGATTTTAAATAGAAGTTGTATTATAATTATTTTTAAGTTAATTTATTTTTTAGTAAAAATCATTTTTTATTCCAATAAAAAATAAAGTATTAAGGATTGGATTTCCAGTTAAGAACATATGTTTCTGAAACATGCCTATTTTCTGGGCTGCCAGGGGGATTGTGCAGCTTGTATTAATTTTCTTGGTGTTTCTTTGCTTCATGTGTGTCATGACTAGCTGTAGAATTCATGGACCCATAATGATTTGACAAATGTTATTCTCCTTAGTTTAACTGAGTCAAAGGGCGAGGGGAGAATGGAAGGTTAAGTTGATAAATTTCCCATATTCTCAAACATTTATAATTTCTCTTTATCTTCTAGGTAATTGTCTTAGTTCTTGATATGTGGAAAGGTCAGTATCTCTGTGACTTTTAAACTGTTATCAAAATGATCTCTTTGCTTTTATACTTCTCTTGAACTACATATATACTGCATTTTAGACTTTATCAAGTTGTCCAGAAACCTTATAGATTCCTGATGCTCTTAAGTCCAAAGGCCTACATGTGCTCTGCATTCTTTCATACTGTAAAGATCAGTTCAAATTTCTACTTTTTCATCTACCAGGGTCCATTTCAGCCATATAGAAGACTAATTATAAATTTTAATTAGTTAGTTTATACAGCTCTTTAAATATTAGAAATTAATAGCATATTTCCCAGAAGATATTTTTGAGTCTCTAAATACTGCTTCGCCTCATTGAATGAAAACGTATCTATATAATTAGTTAATCTTAGGATAAAATTATTCTGCATTGAGAGTGGACCTTAAATTCCCCAACTGGTATTCCTACAAGAATAGGAGAAAATGGAGAGAGTCATGCAGAGAAGGTGACAGGAAATGCAGACACATGTAGAGCCAAAGCAGTGATCAGAGTTACACAGTCACAAGTCACAGTTGCCAGGGATGACCAGTTGCTGAAAGAGGCAAAAAATTGCTGTTCCCTAGAGCCATCAGAAAAAGCATTGTCCTGATGAGACCTTGATATTGGAATTTACCCTCCATATGCATAGCATATTAAATTTATTTTAAGAATAAAGTTGTGGTAATTTGTTATGGAAGGCCTAGGAAAATAATACAGGTATATTTTCATAAAAATCTTAAATTATATGTGTCATCTCAATCTATATAGCAGTCTGTCCTTATGGATTATTTGTGCTCTGTAGTTTCCATTTTGCATCGTCAACCACAATCTGAAAAACATGGTACACTACAATAAGATAATCTGAAATACAGAAAGACCACATTCATATAACTTTTACCATAATAGATTACTATAATCATTCTATATTGTTATTATTGTTGTTAGTCTCTTGCTGGACTGAATTTATAAATTAATGTTTTCCATATATATGTGTGTGTGTTAGTCATTTTTCTGTTAGTATAACAGAACACCTAAGATAATCAACTTGTAAAGAGGGAAAGTTTATTTTGTCTCATAGTCTATAACTAATTGTTCCATTGCTTTGGACCTGTGGAAGCAAGTTACATTATGGTAGGAATACATGGCAAAGAAACTCTTGTTTTCATAGCTGAGATACAGAAAGAAAGGAAGAGGAAGAAACTAAGGACCTATAATCCCCTTCAAGGGCAGGAACCCAACAACCTGAAACCTCTTACCCTGTCCCATCTCTTTGGTTCCATCACCACCCAATAACACCACAGGGCAGAGGAACAAGACTTTAACACATGGGTTTTGGGTAGATAAGCATCCAAACCATAGTCCAAAGTGATGTGATATATATATATATATATATATTGGTACTCATGTACGGTTTCAGTCACCCATGAACGTTTTTGTAAGGTATTCGCTGTGGATTCAGGGTGAGTGCTATATATCTCTTAGAATCACTTACAATAACTACTTTTGATAAATAAAAAGCATAGAAAGAACATAAGCACCCCACAGATAGAATTGGCAAAACAGTAGGATGCATTGTCAACTCTAACCATGTGTTTTGATGTAGAGTTTTTGTGAAGTGTCTGATGTCTGGCAGTATCCACATCTGAAGTGACATAGTGAATTGTGAAGATGTTGAGATTGCCAGCCAGTGACTGTAATTCCTGTTTTTCCCCCAAATGATTTATGACCAGACTTCCAATTCTATACAATTTCACAGTTAAATTTTCCTGTTTGTGCATTTTGTGTGTGTGAGAGTAGCTTTTCTACTTTTCCCAGCTTTTCAAGAATAAAGAACTCTGTAATTGGCCCAATCAACTGTGGAAATTACTGTATCAAATACTATGTCAAACTGAATCCTATATACCAACCAAATAAAAAACCAGACTGTGCTACTACCTCATTTTCTGTAGAGAAGTGACCACCATCCAAGGATTACATTACTTAAATTGTGAAGTCCACAAGAAAATAATAGGTATTCACTCCAAAAAAAAAAAAAAAAAGATTCAGTGGTGAAAAATATCTCTATGGTTAAATATATT
This sequence comes from Callospermophilus lateralis, assembly GCF_048772815.1. Lineage (NCBI taxonomy): Eukaryota > Metazoa > Chordata > Mammalia > Rodentia > Sciuridae > Callospermophilus > Callospermophilus lateralis. The sequence goes on from NC_135312.1 coordinate 14,032,034, forward strand.
TAAACATGTTTATTTAAGAAATTCTTACACTCTTTTAAAGAAGCTAGCATGTATTATGAATCTTCAAGAAGAAAAGAAGTCAATTCTTCTCAAACATATTAGTCCTTTTCATACAATTTTCATAAAACATCTTAGTAACTCCATATGTAGGTGCTCTGGGGACCATAGCTTGGAAGTACATTGAAATAGTTGATGACATCAGGGACTTTTACAGTAATAATGACATGATTCTCAGCCTTACATACTTTCTTACTCTTTCATGATATTCACATAATACAATTCTTACAAAATGCTTTCTTGGTTCCAAGCATTGTTCTTGTGATTTTACTTTTGTAAAGTCTTATAATATTTTCAATAATCTTTGTGACAGGAAATACTAACAGCCCCAGTTAACACATTTAAACAACACGGGTGGTATAATCTAGCTCATTAGTGTTAGAGCAGGTATTTGGAATCTAGGATGTCTGACAACAGAGTTTGTAGATTTGACCTGTTATAATAACTTGTGGGTAAGTATTGGTTGGAAAAGACAAGAGTAAATTTAAAAAATTCAATCAGTGTTTCTTAACTCTTTTGGATCATGGATTCATATAGGGATCCAAAGAAATCCACAGAATGTATGCTGGTAACAATGTATATAAATATATCACAAATATGTAAACATGTTTTGTGGGGCATTGCCAATCTCCTAAAGCATCCAGTGGACCAAATTATTGAGAACAAGTGATTTAACAAATTAGAGTATGACTGAATCTATGGGAGCCTGATCAAGAAAAATTACAAAAGTAGATTAGTGTGTAGTGGGAACAGAAGAAACATTTGAGGTTGAGATCTGAGAAAGACTAACCATTCTATAACATTCAGTGCACTGGAATTTTATGCTGATTTACTTTGTTATTGTCTGATTTATTTTTGACAATCACTGAGCCTATTTTTGTTCATTTTCTAAAAAAAAAACTTTAGACAACTCATTATTCTTATTTTGAATCAAAGTAATTGTTAATGATCTGTTGGGACAGGACAGACCTCTTCTTCATCCTTTTACTCTGATTTGATTAAATCTACATACTTTATGTCTGTTTTTATTTCAATTTGGCTCAGGTTCTTAATTTCTCCTTATAGGAAAGATCTAAGTAAGAATTCTCATGTACTTTCCAAATCAAAAACAGTGAAATAAAATTAAGAAAAAGTTAAAAAGGTCTTTATTTTAATATGTAATCAAGAGATCATCAAAATGAACTTTTTGATTTAAGTGATTAGTTAAATAAGACTTGACTATGCCAAAAACATACAATTTATTTATGATAAAATATTTCATATTGCTAGTATAATGACTAAAATATGGATTACTTAAATGCAATCTGGCACACTGCAATGACATGGCAATCAGCAGAAGACAGACCTGGGGCTCAGAATCATTTATCTATTCAACAAAAACCCATTGAGCATTTTTTTTGTGTGTATGCGTACAATAAAATACACATACTTCTTATGCTACAAATGGTAGAAATTGCATCTTGTTCCCAGTGCATCCTTCAAATAACCTACATTCTAGTAGTTTGCCCCTTGAGGTCCACATTACCTGGGGCACATGACTTGACTTCTCTTTCTTTATGTGAAAAGGGTTAAAAATTTACACCTCCCTAGTGATCTTTCTTGAATTTAAGTAAAATAGGAGCATACAGACCCAACTCACGGGGGTCCAGCATAATGTCTTTGGTCAATCATTGTCTGCCAAATCATGTACAAATAAGGAAATAGATCGTCGTTGTTTTGACCTTAGAACTAATGCATATACAACATGTTAGGGAGTGTGCCAGTACCCAAAACTGCGTGGTAATTGCTGAAAATATATTTTTATTTTTCCTCTGAATCAATCTCACAATGCCCAGGAAATCTCAGGCTAACCATGGGAGTTCATGTGCATGACAGTTACTAAACTTGAGAGTAATGAACATTTCTGAGCAAACCATTTTTTCTGAATGTCTCTTCAGCACTTGCTTTATTATTTTTATTTGATGCTTTCCCATTATATGTTTATGTGTAAAGAAACACTGATTTATTAAGACCCCACTCCATAAAGAAGCTTGTTTTGAGTGTCATGAGAGCTTAAGGTACAAGGAAGAACAAGTTCCTCTCAAAAAGCATAATATTCTAGAGCAGACAAAACAAGTTTAGTTCTAAAAAATACTAGCAAAGGAAAAAAAATAACTAAATATGACTTTGTTGTGCAAAAAGGGATGCCAGAAGAGCTGATACATCTGGATCCATGTGGACTCAGTTTGAAGAAATGAATTAATGGAGATGAAGTTGCTTTTCTTCCATTAAATATGATATCTGTTCATTGAGCAACTGGTATAGTACAAGATGTTTTATATATGATATTTTATTACATCCTCACAATAACACAGATCATAAAACTAAAACTGAGAGAGGTTAAATAACTTTCTCAAGATTAAACACTCTAAAGAGAGAGCCAAGATTTGAGCTTTAACTCCCTAACCATGCCACGGTGATCAGCTTTAGTAGAAATTCCAGAAATACAAATCAGATGTTTTTAGTTAAGTATAAGTGAAAGCCTGCCTCAAATTAAAATACACATTAGGGAATAGAATGTTCTACAAACTGGGATTCTGGAAGTAGGGCAGCTTGCAGAATTGGTAGAGGCAATGTTCAATGATATCATCAAGGACCTGGTATCAATCCTCTTTGTGGATTTGCTCAAGGTTTCTTTTTAATAGCTTTTTAGGAGCAGTGTTAGTAAGTTCACAACAAAATTAAGAATATATAGGAATTTCCCAAGTATCCATGCCCCAACAACGCATAGCCTTCCTCAGTATAGATTTTTTTCCCACCACATTGGCACATTTGTCACAATTGGTGGAAATACATTGACAGCATTATCATCCGGAGCTCGTGATTTACATTGGGGTTTACTTTTGGTGTTACATTTTCTCTGCATGTGGAAAAAGGTGTAGTGACACATATCCACCAGTACAGCTTTCCATTAGCTGTATCACTCTTCATTTATGCTAACCCTCTACCTCCCATAGTTGGAAAGACATACAGCTGGAGTCATATGATATTTAGCCTTTTCAGATTGACTTCTTTCACTTAGAAATATTCATTTCTCTACATTTTTTGAGCATTAATAACTCACTTATTTTTAGTGTTGAATGATATTATGTGATCTGTGTATACCGCATTGTATTTATCCATTTGCTTAATGAAGGACATTTTGATTGCTTCCACATTTTGGCAACTACAAATAAAGCCTCTATGAACATCTTTGTGCATGTTATTTATGGAAAGACTTTTTCAATTCCTTAGAGTAAATAATGAAGAACACAACTGTCATGTGTATGATAGTACTATGTGTCGTATTGTATAAAAAAAAAAAAACTACTAAAACTGCCTTTTAAAATGATTGTATCATTTTACATTCACACCAGCAACAAATGAGAGATGCTATTTTTCCGCACCTTTGTCAGCCTTTGGTGTTTTATGTTTTCTGTATTTTGGGCATACTATACACATAATTGTGCAGTAGCATCTCACTGTTGTTTTAATTTGCTTTCCATGATGATGCACAATGTGGAAGAACTTTTTATATGCTTATTTGTTATCAGTCTATTATCTTTAGTAAAGTATCTCTTAAGATATTATTCTTATTTAATTGGGATTTTATTGTTGTTGTTGTTGTTGTTGGGGTTTAAGAGTTGTGTGTTTATCTTTGCAAATATTTTCTTGCAATCTATAGCTTCTTTTCATTCTCTTGCATTGTCTTATTCAGAGGAGACATTTTAAATTAACAAAGAAGTCCATTTTATCAATCATTTCTTTTGTGCATTGTACCTTTATGGCTGCACCTGAAAGACCATTTCCACATTCAAGATTATCTAGATTTTCTACCGTTATGTTCCAGAGTTATATAATTTTGCATTTATATCTATGATCAAGCTTGAGTTAATTTTTGTGAGAAGTGTGATGTCTGTATCAAGATTCTTTCCCCACAGAGATATCCAGTAGTTGTTCCACCATTTGTTAAAAGCACTGTCCTTGCTTTGCTGTGTTGACTGTGTTCTTCATTAAAGACCAATGCAAGCCTATTCCTGGGCCCTCAATTCTGTTCAGTTTTCTATTTGTCTATTCTTTTGCCAATGCCACACTCTCTTGATTACTGTTTTTATTTTTTTTCTTTTAATCTTTGTGCTTATAGATTGTTGGCAGCAATAATTAGTGGAGAGAGAGAGAGAGAGAGAGAGAGAGAGAGAGAGAGAGAGAGACAGACAGAATATTTCTGAAACTATCCAATAAAAGCCTTCAGTCTTCAACTACTTTAATCAGCCCTGGAAAAATTCTCATGGCAAAGGACACAAGATAATTTGTTTTAATTTAAGGAAACTGAACTAAACATGAGAAAAGTAGATAGGAAGACTTTTCTTTCAAGAGGCCCATCAAGAATCTAAAGAAATCTAGATCTCATCCACAGACTAACAGTTGCAGAACTCATAAGTTCAATTAGGTACTTTGGAAAATGTATGTGTTCTGTATTTTCATATGCTGACAAGAACAGGGAAAGTCTGAACACACTAGGAAGACTGAAAGTTTGAAATGGAGAATTTGGAATAGTCAATAGGTGAGTGTATTACATATTACAGGTGAATATCCCAAATAACCAAATGTGAACTTTCAAATGCTGTGAAGTCTGAAACTTTTAACAATTAAAAAACAAGCAAAAAGTCAAAGGATTTTGAATTTTGGAACATTCACATTTTTGGATTATTGTATTGGGATGCTCAACCTTTTAAGACTGCAAATATACCGAAATCCAAACAGCTATGAAATCAGAAACACTTCTGGTCCCAAGTATGTTGGATAAGATATATTCAATCCATATTGAATCGATTCCAACTTGAAACAATAAAATTGTTTCTGGGTTATTTCTGAGCAACAATAAAGCATTTCCCTAGAGTAGAGTATGGTACAGATTGGGGCAGGTCTCTGCTGGAGTTCTGACAGTGTTATTTCCTAGCTATATTATTTTGGACAGGTAACACTTTGCCTCTCACTTTCTTTTCCCATGTATGCAATAACATTAATAATAGTAACTGCTTTGCACCATTCTAAAAAATATTGACAAAGATTATGCATCTAATGTATACAAATTCCTGGTCTTTGTAAACTTAGTGAATGCTAGCTGTAATTTTGGCTTAGATCAATCAAGTTTTAGACCTCCTAAATTTTTTATTTAGCAAATTCATCTATCTGTTTTTTATTTCTATCTGATATTTTGCCTAAATTGCTCTTACTTAGTGTCATTGTTTCTATCTGTGAAGAATTAAAGTGCACCGATAGGAAGAAGGATAAACAGCAAGTTGTTTTGGCATTCCTGTAAACAGACTTTCATCTCTGATTTGCTTTCCTGTTCCAGGCCTTTGTTTATTTGCAAAAAGACAAAACTAAAAGCTACTAAGGGCTGCATGCCATGCAATCAGAGGAACACTTGTCATGACTTTGAAACTTTGATCACAAAGCCCTAGAGATGCATGGTAGGGGTGCCCAAGAACCTTTGGTTTTCTCAAGAGATAATGATGGGTTACATGTGATGCTCAAGGGCCTTAATTTAAAGGCATAATATAGAAAAGTCTAAAGAAAGATTTTGCATAGTATGTTCAAAAATACATGATCATTCTTATTTATCCTTACATGATGTTATTACTGCTACTGACCATCAAACATAATCAGCTTCACATCTATAGTGAGTACAGAGCTGAGTGATTTAGAATTCTCAGAAGAGATCATTCTGTATCAGATACCTGAGTCAACCTCTGCTGTCTCTTATCTCCGTGGCATTTAACATCTTGGATAATCCATTTCCCCTGCCTGATAAATTGGTATAATGACAGATCTCAGTGGTTTCAGAAACATTTAAGTATATTCAAAGCATTTAGAGTAAACAGTAGGCACTCAATAGTTATATTCTTTATATTTCTTATGTCAATCTGTTTATGTATGTCACTTGACAAAAAAAGAGGCAAGTCAGTTAAAAAATTATCTACCTTTAGATAAACATGTATATATACATATACATATATATATATATATATATATATATATATATATATATAGAGAGAGAGAGAGAGAGAGAGAGAGAGAGAGAGATAAAGATTGGCAAATCTTTTGAAAATACTGAATTTTAAAAATGATAGTAAAGAATGGGAATATTGAATGACAAAATGGAGATAGAAATGATGATAATATAAAAATATAGGATATAAATATCCATATTTTCCAAAGGTGGGTCATTTGCAAATTTGTCTCTGGTTTCTGGTACCAAAAGTACATGAGAAAACATGATCTACACAATAATTCAGAGCCCATTACATAAAATAAAATGACTAATCTGTAAAATAAAAATTTAATGTATTATCGATGCTCTTGCAAGGTTGCAAAGGAGATGAGAGGGAGACCTGGTTGTACCCCACACAGCTGTTTGTCTCTCTGGGGCCCCCTATTACTCAGTGGTCCATGGGCATTGTGCTCTTTAGACTGCCCACACCTAGGTAACTGGGAACTTGTTAATCACCTTCCACTAGGTTCTGCTTAGTAAAAACCACCCCTCATGCTGTACTGTCTTGGAGCAGCAGTTGGTTTTCCCTGACGTTGGATGGTGGCCTCCAGAGGTTGCTGCAGCTGTTCTTCACCTGCCCTCTCTCTCAGGTCCCAGACAGAAGATTCAACCCCTATCTGGATGCTGCCACTTTTGAGACATAAAGAAAGAATAAGAGAGATGCCAAAATATACAGCATCTAAAAGCTCCATTCAAAACTGTCATGGTCCCATGTCATGGTATACAGCCTGAACACAGGCATGGCTGTGTGTACTCCTCACACAGAAGGCCTCTCAAGAGACAGGATATGGGGAATGGTGGAGGGTGTGTTTAGGAGCACGGCAGTGGATATATATAGTCCAATGCCATTTAAATTTTTGTCTTTTTTATCACGTTTTGATAAATTAGGCAAACTTATTTTTGTTCCTCTTCTTTTTTAAAAATGTATTTATGTATTTATTCTAATTTATTACACAAGACAACAAAACACATTTTAATTCATAGTATACTTATAGATCACAAATTTTCATTTCTCTGTTTGTACACAGTTACACCATTCGCGTCCTTATACATGTACTGAGGGTGACTATGTCCATTTCATTCCACCATCTTTTCTATCCCCATGTCCCCTCCCTTCCCTGGTCTCCCCTTTACCCTCTCCAAAATTCCTCCATTCCTCCCATGCTCCCCCAAGCCCTATTAGGTTTCAGTATTCACATACCAGAGAAAACATACAGCCTTTGTTGTTCCTTTTCTTTTTATGTTTTCCCCAATTTTTCTTCCATTTTTCCCTAAATTTTCCTCCAGACCCAGTTAATCTATCAAGATGCATTAGTAAGCAATATAATGAAATTTTGTTAAAGGAATAAAATATTTGGAAAGATGTAAGACTTTTACTATGTTGTCTTCCTGTGCAAGAACAGTCTCTCTTTCTTTTGTTAGTAATTATTTTGATGGCTAATTCATTTTTTTAATATTGTTCCCTTTGTGTATATGTGTGCACAGGGCTTTAAAATACAAACTGCTTGCCCTACCACAAACATACACTGTAGCTCATACTGTGCACATTTTTTTGAATTATTGCATAGTGTTTAATTTTCCCTTTTTTCTATTATGCATCTGATTCTCTTCATTCAATATGTTTAAATTATTTTCAATTTATAACAGAAGATTTATTATTGAGGAATTTCTGAATTCCTTCAACAATCTTGGTTAGAATGATTATGTCATTTCATTGCACAAAGCTAGGGTTTGAATTCCTCCATTCTAATAGATACTATTTTTGCCTTTGCAGTTATAATGCAAAGCAGTTAAATTATTTAAATATGAGTGGTAACTATAGACTTCCTTTAATTCTTTTATTTTAATTAATTAATATTATTTTAGTGTTCCACAATTAAATTCCATTGTGGCTCTGGATTTAGGATTTTTCATTCTCTAATATTGAGAAGGAATTATCTTCTTATCCCTATTTTAGTACAGATTTACCAGGGAGTATTTAATTGTATGAAAATACTTGAATTTATCAAAGCAGTTATATACTTGTTTTATTTTTATCCTGTGCAGAATATGATACATATTTCTGATAACTGAATTTCAAGTTTAATTCAAGATATTTTTCTTCCAGTGTTTCATTGATTACAATTTCGTATCTACTTGGTTTCATGCACTGGTTTTTAAATTTTATTATTTATATATTTTATTAGTTTATTTTAGTTATCCATAATATTAGGGTTCATTTTGACATTGTTATACAAATATGGAATATAATTTGCTCCAATTAAATCTCCATTATTCTCTCTTTCCTTCCCACAATCCTTCTCCCTTTCCCTTTTCTTCTACTCTATTGATTTTTCTTTTTTTTTTATTTATAGATTCTTTTTAAAATTAGTGCATTATAGATATACATAAAGGTGAAATTCACTGAGGTATATTCATATATGTATATATGAAAGTTTGGTCAGATTCATTTCATTGTTCCCCTCCTTTTCCTGGACCCCACCAACATCCTGGCTCAATCCCCTTTTCTACTCCACTGATCTCTCTTCTGTTTTCATGGAAACCTCCTTCTCCTGCTTTTTTCTCTTTCTCTTTCTTATTCAAACTAATTTTTGTCTACTTTCCACATACCATAGATAACATTTGACCCTTGAATTGGGCATTGCTTATTTCACTTAGCATTCTATTCTCCATTTCCATCCATTTACTAGCAAATGCCATGATTTCATTCTTCTTTATGACTGAGAAATACTCCATTGTGTATATATACTCCATTTTACTCATCCAATCATCTGTTGATAGGTACTTGGGTTGTTTCCATAGCTTGACTACTGTGAATTGCACTGCTATAAACATTAATGCAGTGCAACTCTACCAATGTTTATAACCCTAAAAGGCTTTAGATATTTCATATTTATGTACCAAGGAGTGAGGTAGCTAGTTCCATTCCTATTTGTTTGAGGAATCACCATACTGCTTTTCTAGAGTGGTGATCCTCGTGTGCAGTCTCACCAACATGTATGCACCTTTTCCCCCACATTATTTCCAACATTTGTTATTATTTTTATTCTTAATAATTGTCATTCTGATTGGAGTGAGATGAAATCTTGACACAGTTTTAATTTCTATTTCCTTGATTGCTGGAGATGTTCAACATTTTTTCACATATTATTGGCCATTTGTATTTATTCTTTTGAAAAGTCTCCATTTAGTTCTTTTGTCCATTTATTAACTGTTGTTTTGTGTTATAATTTTTGAGATTTTATATATTCTGAATATTAATCCTCTGAGAAACAGATGGAAATTATCTTCTTCCATTCTGTAGGCTGTCTATTCACACTTCTGTTTCCTTTGCTTGTGAATAAAGTTTTTAATTTGCTGTACAGAAACTTCTAAAATTGATGCCATCCCACTTATTGATCTTGTGTTAATGTCTTGAACTGTAGGAGTCTTGTGAAAGAAGTTGATGTATATACCAATATGTCGCAGTATTAAGCTTATATTTTTATCTAGAAGTTTCAGAGTTTTTGGTCTGATTCCTAGGCCTTTGATCCACTTTGATTCAAATTTTGTGCAAGAGAAGGGGATCAAGTTTCATTCTACAAATAAGATATCCAGTTTTCCCTCTGCCATTTGTTAAAAAGACTCTCCAACGTGTTTTTGCCACCTCCATAGAGTTTAAGATGGCTGTATCTATGTGGGTTTGTCTTTATGTCTTCGTGTCTGTTTTGAAGACAATACCTTGTTATTTTTTTGTGCATGTGTGTTCTATTTATTTTATTTTATTTATTCTAATTTGTTATACATGACAGCAAAGTGCATTTCAATTCATAGTATGCATATACAGCACAATTTTTCATGTGTCAGGTTGTACACAAAGTAGAGTCATCCCATTCCTATCTTCATGCATATCCTTGGGGTAATGTTGTCCACCTCATTCCACTGTCTTTCCTACCCTCATGTTCCCTCCCCTCCCCCGCTCCCCTTTGCCCTATCTAAAATTCCTTCTTCCTCCCATGCCCCCATCCCCATTATATAACAGCATCCTTATATCCAAGAAAACATTTGGCATTTGGTTTTCTGAGATTGGCTTGCTTCCCTTAGCATTATATTCTTCACTTCCATCTACCTTGTTATTTTTGAACTGGACTTTCTCCCCATCAGGACATAGATTAAGGCCTTTAATATCTTTTTACAACTTTGTAAAGATCAAATAGACTAGACAACTTTGAATGCAAGTATCACATTTATAGTAAGAAGCATTCCATTTTTATTTATTTATTTTTTTACTTGTAGGACACAGTACCTTATTTTGTTTATTTTTATGTGGTGCTAAGGATAGAACCCAGTGCCTCACACATGCCAGGCAAGTCCTCTATCACTGAGCCACAACCCCAGTCCTATGAAGCATTCCCTTTGACAATTGTTCTAGATAAGAGTGAAATATGATGAATAGGGGTAGGGCAAATATGTAGTGAGGAAAAATAATCAGATAGTTTTACATTTTTTTTTACTACTAGCGACCACATTGTAATTTTTTTATAGTTAATAAACATTTGTTCTTCCAGAGAAAGTTAATTCCTGAGAGGGTTGGAAACCACATAACTAGTATAACTTTTGTTCTAATAACAGAGTTCAACAGAACTCAGATTAAGCCTCATTGGGCTGTATTTTGCAATTTTTTTGTTCATTAGACCTGGAAGATCTCAGTTATTGTTTCTTATATGATCATTTTTGTGTCATGGGCTTTCAAAATAATTCATAGCTCTCATTATCCATCTTCAATGTGTCATGAACAATTGACAACATATATGTAATAGAGCCTCTATATTAAGAAAGAAATAGTGTGATTAAGAGTGTGGATTACAGTGCAACTCTAAGCACATGGGTCCCGAGTCATTTGAACTTCTAGCCCTTTTCCCTTAATCCCTTACTCCTGAATCCCTTACTCCTTATTCTCTTTTCTGATATTACAGTGTGTCTTGCCATCTTTCTTCTGCCCTAAATGACCTCAAAATGCATCTCTTGCTCTCACTCCATTGGATACTGCCACTGGTCTTCTCATTGTTTCTAACACAGTCAAACCCTTAGCCTGGAATAGAGATTCCTCTCCACCAATTGACTAACTCTTTGCTTCTTTCCCAAAGGACATGCTGTATCTTCCTGCATTTATAAGCTCTTCTATCAAGAAATTCATTGTTTTCCTCTGGAGCAGTGGCAGAGAACAATAAAACGACAGCTTACAATCAAAAGTCTTCCTTTTTCAGAACACTAAATTGGTTTTACAGGAGTAGCTTAGGCACTTTGCCAGCAATTGCCATATGGAAGTATTTTTTGAATACCTGCCATATGCGTGGTCTCTGCAATTTCTGAATATCTGCTATAAACACTGGTGCCTTTCTTTTGTTTCATAATCTTAATTTTTCAGTGCCTAATTATAATGCCCATTTTTGTTTCACGATTTTTTTTTTTTGATAGTATGCCCAGGTCTTCATGCAAGGATAGGACAACATGTCCACAAGGATATGCTAGTAGTCCCAAAGTGGACTTGCCATCTTTTTTCCTATATATTTTTTTTTGTGTGTTTATCTGACTTCTCTCTTTATAGGAACATAACTACCTTGAAAATCATTGCTGCCTTCTAGAACTACTCTAAGTATTTATGTATTATCAATATAATATAGATATATTGACTCAGAGTAGCTGGACCAACAAAGGTTAATATGGAATCTAGCTCTGCGAGGTCTAGGTTTAATCTGATAATAACATGGCCTTACTCTTGGAAAAACATAGAGTTTAAAGAACACTTTCACAGAAATGATCTCATTTGATCTTTACAAGAGCACAGCAAATTGTACTTTATTTTACAGGGGAAAATCTAAGTAAGGCTCAAAGAAACTAAATGGCTTGCACAAGTGAGTGCACAACTGGGTTTTCCCTCAGGCTCTCTGTATCTCATTACTAAAATAATTCAACTCCCAAATTGAACTCTGAGACAAGTAGACATATTCTTCACATGTTCAGCTATTTCTTATTTGAAATTAGAATATATTTTATTTTGTCTTATTTTTTAAATCAACTTATTCTTCTCTTCTCAAACATTTTTACCCTTGTATTGTCAACCTTCTCCTGGAAATCTATGAGTGAGCTTTAACTCTGCTCTCAACCCTTCCCCTCACACCCACAGATAACTTTTCCAGTCTTCATTCTTTTCCTCCTGAACATTCCATGACTTTGTATCCCTACCCAGCACCCTTCTTTCCAAAAGTTCTAGTTCTGAACTGTGTGGCTTCTCACAAGAATCCATGTACAGCCTTCCCATCCAATCTCCTTCTCTTTAAAGATTTCTGCTGCAAACAGTGCACGGTCAAAGCATGTTAAGATTCATGCAAGATCAACTATGAAGGGACCTCTCTCTATTTCTGCAATCTCACCATTTCCTATTTCCTGCCTCATGGTTTATAATTAGGACCTGGAATTGCTTATCTTTCCTCAGTTCGGCAAGCTCTATGTTATCTGGAACTTTTCTGCATGCTGCTCTTTGTTGGAAAAGGTTTCTTTGTCTTTTCCACTTGCCTCCTCCAACTGTGTTCACACATGGCCTTCACTAATGCCTGCAACTTCTGTGTAGACGAACCTTCTTGCTAGGTCCACAATGCCACAATATGATACCTGTACATCTATTACTGCATTCAAAGCATTGCTTTTTAAGATATATTTTAATTGATTGATACTACGTATTCATTTACTTAACATATAATGAAGCGTTCATATTTTCTGTTTATGCATTTTCTCCTCTGATTAAGACTCAAGCTTTCTAAGGGGATTTTTTTCATTGACTCCTTACTTTATCCAGCACATTAAAAGGAATTCTTTTGGAGAGAATGTAAAGCCACTTATTTACATTTATCTACTTCATTATATAACCTACAAATAGGAACCACTACTGTGCACATAACTGTGTACACTACTGTGTACATAACTATATTCATATTCACATACTATGTACACTACTGTGTACATAACTATATTCATAATTCTACAAATAAAAAGTGACAGGTATGCATGTGATTGCCCACATACATACAGATATGACACACATATACATATTTATGAGTGTATGTATTCATGTGCTTAATCTCTTTCTCTCTGTCTCTAAGCAAGAGTTTCCCTTGATTGAATTTCATGTTTGGAATATTGAAGAAATGTGTTACATAAAACTCAACATTTGACTCTAAACCCAAACACTACCTAAGGACTATGCTGTGCAGGCAGAGGAAATGTGTGAGTGGGCATAAGTAGTGAAGGGATGAAGGGGCCAGTGCTGTGCTGGATTCCCAGCCATGCTCAGGCCAGCACATTGTCTAGGAGTGTGCAGTGAGCTCAGGTGGTACACAGGGGGGACATGTTTTCACTATCTTCTCCCTCATCTTGCTGTGTAGTTTTCCAATGTGTAAATGAAATAATGAAGGTTGGAAGGACAAAACCTTTGGAAAATTCCTGTGAGACCTGCGATCTGTGCCCTGAGATTAGTAATCACATAAGAAGAAGGTGTAATATGCATCCAATGTAGCACACAGACACATTCATTACAGGGTTATTAAAGTATAAATTAAATAAGTAGTGTTGATTCAGATATTATAACTTTTAATATTAGTCATATTGCTAATCAAGGAGTTAGAGTCTTTAATACCTGAGAAAATTTGGAAGCTTTTAGGGTGAGCCTTGACCACATGATTCATTTTCCCATTGAAGATAAAGGCATATAGGCTCCTTGCACTGCATGAAATTTTGCTAATATCTTTTGGGAAAATAATTACAATTCAGTAACCATGAGGACACACACACATACACACACACACACACTCCTATTCAGATATATCATAATATGTGTAATTCCACACATTTACATATAAATGTAAATGATGCATGTATACATGTTTACATATGTATACATATGTGTTTATGTGTGTGTATGTATGCATGTGTCTGTATATATAATGTGTGTGTATATATATATGTATATCAACCACATGAACAAGAGCCATGACACAATTCTACTGCTTTATTGCTATTTCCCTGAATGTAGAATGTGATTGATTTCACTGAACAATTAACAAAACAATGTTTTTTGTCCTTCCAACCTTCATCATATCACTTACACTTAAAGGGAAATACTTTGTAATATTTTTTCTATTTTATAATCATATTTTATGATATTATGTTATTCTAATAATATATATTTTTTAATCTGCCTATACATTTAATCATTTTTATACCTTCTTCTATAATTGAATTTTACTTAAAGTATGCAACACAACATCCTTTTATGCTATTTCGAGTCTGTGTGTATGGTGCTGTTTAGGAGAATGAGCCTGGACCCCTATTGTCTTTTTCATATGTGTGGGTAGGACCTACACAGATACAGGGTAGTATTTCTGCTTTCTAAAACCAGCATTCTGCATATCAAATGCCACTTCCCCCAAGTCAAGGTTTTAACTGAATGTGGATGCCAAATGCCTCATTTGCTAATTAATGGCATCTGCTGATTCCAAGCCTAGAATTTCCTTTGATTTATTTCATGTTCAGCTTAAACTGTTCTTTGGGGGAAGTAAGTATCCTTGTTTCATCAGTCCTAATAAAGCTAAATTTATTCAAATCCCTGGCAAGATCCTGAGCATCTCACATTTAAAACACAGTGATTATTCCTAATCCTTGTTAAGCAAATCACTCTAACCACCATAACATTGACTTCTAGAGGAGCACATTCAGGGTCAGAGAATTCTTTTCCCTAGCTTAAAGTATCACAGTATAATCAACCTAGCTCTAGGTCAGTGGATCTCATAATCATCATACAAAAAGAAGCATCCAAATTGCTTGGAGGGATTATTAAAGCACAGGCTGCTGAACTCCATCTTCAGAACATTAGATTCAGTAAGTTTATGGTAGGGACCCACATTTGCACTATTGACAAATCATCAGGTAATACTGATGGCTGCTGATCCCAGAATTGCAGTTTATTGCAACAGATGAAACAACAAACAAACAAACAAAAACAAACAAACCTGACACTCTGTGTCTTATTCAATATGTAACTTTAAGTTCATTCTTTATTATCCCTGAACTTCAAGTTTTTCATCAGCCCTTGCAACAATCCAATGCGCCGAAGAACTTTTCACCTGATGGGCCACTGAGTTATGAAAGAGATAACATACAAATGGCAGACTAGATATAAGAATGGAACTCTGACCCAAAATATCTGCAACAATCAGCTATGAAAGCCAAAGCATAGTTCTAAAGCAATTGGCCCAAAATGTTAGGATTGGGCAATTGTATTTGGGAAGAAAATATTTTCATGGCATACATCTTACCATAGGTTAATATCCAAAATATGTAAGGAATTTCAAAAACTTAAGAGGAAAAAAATAACCCAACTAAAATCTTGGCAATAGACCTAAATCATTTTTTCTCAAAAGGAGACAAATGTCCAAGAGGTATTATGAAAAAAATATTTACTATTGCTAAGTATCAGGGAAATACAAGTCAAAACCAAATGAAATTAGAATGTTAGGATGCCTCATCTATTATCAGAATGACTAAACATAACATGCACTGTAGAGGATGTGGAAAAAATAGAACTCTTGTACACTGTTGGTGGGAATGTGAAATAGCATAGCTAGTATATCATACAGGTCAAACGTTTCTCAAAAACCTTTAAAAAAATTATTCAACTGCCACAGATCATGTGGTGAATACATACACAAGATTGGGATTGTTGGATCAACAATCCCACTCTTGTGTATGTATTTGTGTATGTATGTGTACGTGTGTGTGGGGGTGTGTATCCAAAAGAAATTAAATCAATATGTAAAGGAGACTTTTGCTCTCCATATTCACTGAAGCACCAGTCATAATAGTCAAGAAATGAAAACAACCTCGCATCCTTCAACTAATAAATGGATAAAGAATGTGATACATATATAGAGTGGAATACTATGAAGTCAAAAGAAGAATCAAATTTTGTCACTTGAAACATGGATGGAACTGGATATCATTATGTTAAGTAAGCCAGACTCAGAAAGACAAGTACTGCATGATTTCACTCACATGAAATATTAAAACATTGATCTCAATAGAAATTTGAATGGTGATTACCAGAGCCTCAGAAGAGTAGAGGGACAGTTAAAAAAGGGAAAGGTTGATCAATAGATATTAAGTTCCAGTTACATAGGAGCAAGAAGTTCTGCTGTGCTGATGAACAGTAAATACAATAATATGTTGAAATTTTAAAAAGCTTAAAGAAAGGCTTTGAATACTTTCACAATATTGGAAAGATAAAAGTTTGAGGACATGGTTATATTTAACCACTCTACCTGGGAATCTCATGTTATCCTATTAATAGGCTCAATTTTTAAAATTTATGAGTTCAAACTAAATTTAAGAACTTAAATAAAGCCTCATGCCTCCAGGATATGCAAAAAAAATAGCATTAAACAATTGAAATATGCCTGATCGATCGATGGATCTCTCTCTCTCTCTCTCTCTCTCTCTCTCTCTCTCTCTATATATATATATATATATATATATATATATATATATATATATATATATATATATATATATAAACATGTGTGTGCATAACACTTTAACAAATTATGCAAATGTGTTTATATACATATGTACATTCTTGTATTTTGGGAGTTTGGGAATCAAGTATTTGAATAGCTATTAGCTTTGTGTTTTGTGAACACATTGTGGAAAAATGCTTATTGAATATACAGGTATCACCTTGTAATTCATGGTCTTTTAAAAGAAAAAATAATTGTTTTACTTAACTACACAGTATAAAAATATCTATTTACCATAAAACTCCATATAGGATTTCCCTTTCTAAAATAGCCACTATTGAAAAACTCATAGTATTGTGTAAATGTAGCTGCTTCCATTAATTAAGCAGTGTGTTTCTCACCACAGAAGTCAATGAATATCATGTAGCATTTTGAGATTCTTCCCAAAGTTGTTATTAAAAGTTATATCATGCAGCTTAGGCTGTATAAAAAGAGCACATTAAAAAAGGGATAGAAATATCTATTTGGTCCTTCATTCCTCCTTCTCCACCATGATACTAATAAGCCAATAAAAGATTGTTTTGATTAAAAGTTGTATTATATTAGTTGAATGTCTCATTTCTTCTGCTTTTTGCCCTGGGACATGAAACACATTTGTCTGTTTAAAAGTCATGGCTTCACATTTTCCATTTTCCTATGACAAATGACACAAGTTGAAACCTGAGGATTTTTCATGGAAAAATAAGGGGCAAAATGTGTGAAAGAGTGGTGGGTGGAAGCAAGCCTGCTGCTTCTTAAGTGATCCTTTCTTATAGACATGGAAACAGAGTCTGAAGTAAGGCCCTGTCTTTCAAGAGAGTTGAGTAAGCTAGAAGAGAATCAAAACTGGAATCTGTTACCTCTTGGAAGTCACTGCAATTAGTTTGCACTTACTTAAGTGAGCAGAGATTTCTTGATGGCATAATCTCCAATACTCTGTATCCAGATCTATTACAGGAAAGTAAATAAGTCTAAGAATCAGATATTAGCCAAGTCTACGTGTTGTCCAACATGTAGACTTGGCTCCTGTAATAGACTTAGGCTCCATCAGATGAATGCCCTATTGCCAACTCAGCAGATCTGTTCAAGTTAGGAATGCTGCACTTCAATTTCCCTCAACAATTGGTAGCTCCTAAATGCCAGCAGGCAGAACTTGAATCGAGGTTTCTCGCCCAGAGCACTGCTGACATAGAGCTCCCTTTGGCAGTTCTGTAGACCACATTTTTATGTAACCTCCTGGGTCCTCAACTTCAGAGCCTGATGGTGTATGCTCAGTTCCTCTTCTTAGAACCCAGATGTTAGAGGGAGTTTGTTAACCTTGTTCTTATATTCTCTGTCAGGCAGTTCACCAAGCTTCTTTCTCTTGCCTCTTTCTCTAATCCTCACAATCATTAGGCAATCATCCAGGTCAGTGACTTGACAAATTTTAGATAGGAGATCGTTACAAACAAAAAGGCACTTTGTATACCCTGAACATAAAAAGAGATTTTTGCTCTCCTCATCTGTTTTGGTGAGTCTTTACATTGGGTTCTGTATAAAGAAATACTTTAAAAGTCATGGAATCTGTGCCATTATCCCTGTGATAACCATGTCTTGATTGTTGTAACAATTGATTATTTATCTAATTGATGTTTCCCAATACCTCACGAGTTTTATGAAATTATTTGAACCAAACACCAAACACAATTTCTGGAATAGGGTGATATCAATAATTATTGAACAAGTTAATATGTGAGTAATGATTAATATGGTCTGTAAACAGGAGGTTAAATTTCCTAACCAACTCTTTTGGATATTAAAGATATCTTAAGCCTTTATTTAAATTTTTTGTATATGCATGATATTAACCCTCTGTAATATTTGCCTGTTAATGTGATTGATTTTGATTTGTAATTCAGTCAGATATTCAGTTGGCATATAACAAAATCACCAATTCTTTGTTTGCAATGATTTAAATCATTAAAATTTGAAGCATTTGGAAGTCTGAAAAGTATTCAAGTCTAAAAATATTAATGCAACTCCTCTTTGAAACTAGTTTTCGATCACCATGGTCATGCTTTGTTACATGCTTTGAGTGGGCGCTGCAACTAGAATTTTATTCCAAAATAAATGGTCCACCTATGGTTGTTGCTTTCTCTGATCTATTTCAAGAGATTTTGCAATTCAATTATTTCCATGGCTAATCTTCTGCAAATATCAAATTAGCTCAATTATAATAATTTCATAGAACATTTTAATACTATATAATTTGATGTCTTTTTAATACATTGAATAAAATTTGCTTTGACTACCTCTGAACTATACACTTAAAAATGATTGAAATTGAAAATTTTATGTACAAAACAATTAAATAATATGAAATAAATTTAAAAAAATAAAATAGGCTTTCGAGTCAGACAAAGGTGAGTTCAAATACTAGCCCTGGAACCTCCTAGATGTAGGAAATTGATTTGATTAATCTCTTGGAGCCTCATTTACTTTATTTAAAAATAAGAATGATAGCAATTACATAATATGTTCAAAATACTCAGGACAATGTATAACAAAAGTAAATTATAATCATCAATTTTCAATTTTGTTTTTTACTCTTTGGTGGGAGATTATGTTTACATAATTCATTTTCCTTTCCTGAAGTCATGTTATTGGCAGTTCTTTTATTTTCATTCTATTTAATATTTTCTATCATTACCCACAAATATTAAAAATGATCATTCCTTTTTTGATAACTGTTTTTTTTCTTGTATTTGTAAAAACTTACCCCTCATGCAAAATTAGAACTATAATTTGGTCCTCATTTTGTTTAGCAGCAAGTATGATTTTGATGTCACTCTTTTATGTTAAGAACATGGTTGTTTTTGACTACTTTCTAGGAGTTATCATCAGAGGACACTGCATTTATGGAATTCCTATTATGTTCTTGGTAAAATATTAATATAACTTGTCAGATTATTCATATCTGTACTAAAACTAAAGTACTTTCCTTAGGTAGATGATTCTTTTAATATCCTGTTGAAATCCATTTGATAATATTTCATTTATATTTTTCATTTTTACCCATAAATTATATTATTCCTTTGGTAATTTCTTTGCAAGGTATAAATGAGCTTCATAAAATAAATTATGCAATATTTCATGGTGTTTTGTTCTTGGGAACAGTTTATAGAGCAAGAGCATTTAAATTAAAAATTTTAAATGAGAATTTTAAGTAACCTGTAAATTTCCTATGTTTTTACTGTTTGAGAACTATTTCCTTGATAACTTATACAATGATCCTTGATCCATTTAGGTTTTAACTTCTTTTTGACTCAGTTTTAGTAAGTTCTGTGTTTTTTTTTTTTCTATGAAAGACATTCATTCCACAAACATTTTTGAAAAGTATAGAATTGTGTTAAGTATTATCCTATTCAAACTCAGTCTACAGGCCATAATTACCTCTTATTTTTTCTTTTTATAATTTTCATTATTTGTTTTCATTGCTTCTTGAATTCCCTGACTTGTTAAATTTATATAATTATTTTCTTTTAAAAAACTAGGTCTTTGTTTTAATTTCAATTTCTACTTCATTTTTTAAATTCCTTCATTTTGCTTTGTATCGTAATAACCATGCTTTCCCGTGATTTTTCCACTCCTTTTTAAGTCCATGAATTAATGTTTTTTTAAATTTTTAATTTAATTTGATTTAGTTTTAATAATGAAAATAGCATAGTCACAAATTCAGCTTAAGTCATTACCAAGCCATTTTTTTTCTCAAGAGTTTGTGATTATAATTGATTCTTCCGTTTTGACAAACAAGGAAGGTTTTGCTATTGTTGTAGCTGTTTTGTTCTCATTTTGAGGTGGGCATGGGGGGTTAATCTCTGCTAGTCAAGTCCTTACACATTTTCTTTTTCTTTAACACTTATGTATTTTCACAGTTGGCTTGTCATGAGCAAATAGAAGATACTTCAAGTAGGACTTGTTTACTAATTTGACATGAAATTATTTCATGAAATAAGGCATAACTAAATGCTATGATATGGTCATTGAAAATATATTTAAATTGAAGGAAAGCAGGACTTTGGATTAAAAATTTATGGAAATTTTATTCATTGAGGTCTTACATGGGGACACATTCTGGGAAATGTGCCATTGTGTGACCAAAGTAGTGTGAACTTAAAGCAAGATAGCTAGGACATCACTGCACAATACAATCTTGAAGGATCACTTTCATATTTGGTCCATTGTTAAAGGACGTATTATGCATTATGTGACTATATGTGATGTGTTTATACATATTAATATAAATACACACTCAGCACTACTTTTTACATCTGAAATTATGTTTTACTGAAACTATATTGATACATCATCTGTACAAAAGAAACAATTCACCTTCTCTGAAGCATGATTTGCTTATCCTCATTCATTAAATGTAAAAAAATAACATGGATCACATGGATGGATGAAAGAAGCCATCTGAAGGTCTACCCCAGTACCTGGTTCATAGTTTTTGCTTCATATGTATTTTTGACAGAAGTTTCATACACAGCATCTGTCCCCATTGCAACCCTACTTTTATCACCCACCAACACACTCCCTGCAACCAAGCTTTAGTTTTGAATGAAATATGAGATAACTGCATGGCTTGGGAAACAGTCCACACTTCAAATACCCAGTAGTCTTCCTCACTCTGTTAACATCTTACATTTGATGATTTTAATCCAGGAAGGACTTGCCTTTTATATAATGAATTTTCTGTCTGTCCCAGTGTCCAAATGACTCTATTATTCCAGAGGACAAAGCCAGAAACTTGAAAATCATTAGACTGTGATTCCAATGTAAGCTTTCTGAACAAGGTAAAGTTACTTTATGTATCCTTATTTCATAAAAAGAGTAACAGCGGGCAATACTCAGTGGAGTTGCGTGCATTTGGTGAGAAAATATAGGCAAAAATTACAGGCAGGTGTGGTGCCCACAAACCTTCCTACCCTCATGCCCTCCTGCCCTTCCTTCTTTTCCTCTCCTCCTCCTCCATCTCTTCTCCTCTGCCCTCCCCCCCTTCCTCTCTTTTTTCCTCTTTTCCTTTCTTTCTTCTTTCATGACAGTCATTTCCACATTAAAATACACATTTGGCTTTGGAGAAAGCAAATATAAAGCAAGAAGTGATAACACTTCCTAAAGGCGAATATCAAACATGGAGTTCAAATTCATAAATATAAGAGAAAGTGATTTTTTGAGTAGTTATTCTATATTTATTAGATTTTTTACTCTTCGAATATCACATTTTTTCTATTAAATTTTAATTATTACAGTGAACAAAATTATATTTCCAAGAAGTTCTGTGTGTATTTTTTATTTAGCATCAACTTAGAGCTCAATTATCATATAATGATGTAATATATAAATTGCTTAGTTTCTAAATTTATTTTTAATTATTGAGATAAGGGTTTAGCAAATGAGAAAGTATTCTTAAATTGTTACTGTAAAGATAATTGCTATATAAATGATTTCAAATAGAAATGCATGAGTTTGGGCTTATTTCAGCCTATATCTTATTAAGATAAAAAAGTTTGAATTTCTACTTTTTACATGGTGAACTTTGTTACTTTTGAATATTTGAGTAATTGCTAATAATTCAGTTTAGCAAAATAAAAATGCACTCACAACTTCTTGGAAATATAATTTTGTTTATTGTAAATTATTTCAAATAACCTTGGTAACACAGAACTTTTAAAACACAAAATCTGTTATTGCTAAGTATATTCCTTACAGCAAATAGGTCTAGCTAATTTATATAATTTATCTGAATGCATATAGAAGAGATGAAACCAAGATAGGTATACAGAGACAGGAAATCAAAGACAGAAAAATGAAAGAGCTGAGACAGACTTGGAAAGTCAAAAGACACATATAGGGAGAGAGAAGAATTTAAATTGTATGGGGATTTTACCCACCATCCCAGTGACTGAAGTCTCAGGAAAGTTCTGAGATGCAAAATGGCATTTGCTATTCTTCAGTCACACTTCTGTTAAACTTCTGATGGTATCAGCATCTGACCAACATCTGACCATGTTGTATTCTTCCTACCTCCCACCCCCCACCCCCTGCAAGGAACTGATGAAAAGATATAGAGTAATAGAAGCAGAAATGTTCGAAAAGAACAGTCAGGTACTCTAGACAATGCTTAGAAATTGAAAGTTGAATGTGGAGATTCCAGTGCAGGTTGAACATCAGAAAGAACCTGACTCTTGTCAGCATAAGCTGTGCCATAATATGTCATCTTTTTTAAAAATATTTTTTTTAGTTGTCGATGGAGAATTTATTTATTTATTTATCTATCTATTTATTTATTTATACGTGGTGATGAGAATTGAACCCAGTACCTCACACATGCTAGGCAAGTGCTCTACCACTGAGCCACAACCCCAGCCCCATAATATGCCATCTTAAGAGTTTTAATGAAAAAAAAAAAACGTTGCATTTAAATATGAACCTCTGCTCCTCAGTATCTTGCATGCTCACAGCTCAGTGCCCACATTTTGTGGCTTCTTCTGTTCAGTCTTTTCTCTTTCTTCAGAGTGTTCTGCAGGTGTTCACTGCCATGGAGCTTCATTTCGGTTTCCTTGAACTGTTCTATTCACTTTCTTTTCAGAGTACTTCTAAAATATTAAATATGGTTCATTCATTTTATGCTTCTCAAAACATTTATATCTTTGATTAAATATAGGCTCAAATTGGTTTGAATATACTTTGTATACAACCAGAGATATGGAAAATTGTCCTCTACATGTGTAATAAGAATTGTCATGCATTCTTCTGTCATATGTAAATTTTAAAAATTAATTTAAAAAGAAAATAATATAAAATAGATTAAGTACATAAACACTTACAAAGACATACAGTTCTTATGTCTTCTGTACTGTATTAGGTTTAAAGTTGGTGATACAGTTTAATGTCCATTTAAAATAATTCAAAATTTCATGTAGAAAACATGATGTAAATAAATGTCTGAAACACACTTTTTATAAGGGAGCACTACCTATTATTTGCTGATAATTACATTTATAAATGTTTAGGTATGGTTTGGCAGTGATTATATGTTGATTGGCCATCATTTGGAAATTCTTGGTAAAATTTGGAAATTCTTGATAAATTTCACCACTAATTCATTTTAAAAACTTACCTAATCAGAAATAAAATGTCCTTACCTTTGTAAAGAAGGTTTTTACCTATGTAAATAAATGATTTCAAAGAAATACGAGTATGATTGCAATCATCATTACTACTGAACAGTAGTAAATTTTACATTGGGACATTCTAAACAGTGCAAAAGATTTTGTGAAAATTGAAACAGAAGAGATAAAATCAGTTCTTATTATCAGAAAATAAGGTTTAATTCATAAAAATTCAAGAACATTTGTAAATGTTTTAATGCAGAAAGATGTTAATGACAATGCTGAGTCAAATCACTGTACAAATCAGAATAGTCCCATACACCAATAAATGCCAATGAAAATAGTAATAAATTATAACTCATACTGGCAAGAACTATCATAAGATTCCTAGGTAAATTTTTTAAAATGCAACTATTCAGACTCAGTACCATAAACATGTCATATAGTAATAAATCAGTTTATAAAGTCAGTATAATATAAATTCAGTTTCTTCTGAGATTTATTGTGGAACATGATGAGTTGAGCCTAAATTTTTTGGAAGGAAAAGGGCTCAGAATATAGGTATATTTGAAGAACAAAGTTGGGAAATTGGTTCTCTCATATATCAAAACTATTTTAATAACATTCAGTAAGACCATGTGACATAGGGGTAGGAATAGACAAGTGCGCCACAGGATTAAAATATAAAACACAAAAATGGAGCCATAATAAAGTAAAGTATTTATAGAGCAGAGGTCACAGTACAACCAAATGAGTAGAAAATATATTGCTTAATAAATAGTAAAAGGAATATTGATTTTTCTCTATGATAAATAGATATCTATTTCATATCATAGACAAAAATAAATTTTACATGTATTAAAACCATAAATATTGGATCAAACTATCAAGTGTTTAGATTAACATGTAATACAATAGCTTTATGATAGTAGTGGAATGAATTACTTCACAGAAACCAAGAACAACTCACAAAATTAAACTGATATACACAACAAACACTTCCTACTAAAAAGACAAATTTAATAGATAAATCATAGGCTCTGAGAATATCATTGCCATGTATATTAGACAAAGATATCCTAAAAGAATCACCACAGACTGGGTGTTTTAAAACAAAGGAAAATTTATTCTCTCACAGTTCTGGAGGCCACAACCTAAAATGAAGGTGGTAGCCAGGTGAGTTCTTTGAAGATACTCAGTGATAATGTCAACCTCCTCCCCACCCGCTTATGACTATGGGAAGATTCTGTTTGCATCTTTGGATTATGAATACATCATTTTAATCTCTCCCTTTGTCATCACTTGGCTATTTTCCTGTGTGAGTCTGAATTTTCCTCTTCTCACCTGGATGGATATCTCTGGGATGAGGGCCTACCCCAAACTGAAAGGCTCAACATGATTACATTTGGATGTGAACCTTGCAGGGAGAGCGTTATTCTACTCAGTCTGCTATATAAGGAGGAATGTATAACAAGCAATGTCATCACTAGATTGTTTGTTATATAGAAAAAATTAAATTAACAAAATGTCCATCAATGGATAATAAATAATGGCATAGACACACAATGAGGTTATATAGCTGTTAAAAAACAATGACCTAGACATGAATATCAAAACTGATAAATCTTGAGAACGTATTGAGTGAAAAAAAAAGTTGTAAGATATTTGACATGTGAGGATGATAAATACACAAAAGGCATCATAATTTTTAATACATATAAAAATATAAATCTGCAGGGTTACTGAACATCAGTTTTAAGATAGCAATTATGTCTAAGCAGGGAAGGTATATAATTAGATTAAGAAAAAGTGAATGCTTTAAAAAGACATAAATAAATAGAAAAAATACAGCGGAGTAGAGGAAGGGGAACCACGAGAGGGAGGAAGAGAGGAAAAGGGGAAGAAGCACTTGCTGAAGTGGAGCCAATTATAGTCTATGCGTGTATGCCTCTATGTCAAAATGAACTTCAATGGTATGTATAGCTACAGACAATAATAAAATAGTGAAAGGAAAAGAATACAAAGAATAAATGAATTAATTATGAGTTTAGTTATGTTTTCCATATTTTATTATTTATGAGGAGGGGTTTCAGAATGAATGTGGTGAAAAGATGAAGTCTACCTATGTTCGAGTAATGAGTGAAGGTCAGAGCTTCTCAACTCCTGCCCTACTGGCCTGTGGGGCAATGTGTTTCCTCAGCAACTGTCCTGTGCAAGATGTTTAGATGTTTAACAGCCTCCATGGCATCTGTCCACTAGATGCCAGTAGCAAACCTCCCCATCACCCCCAGTTAGGACAACCAAAACTATGGCCAAATATTTAACATTGGGGGTGAAAATCAATTCTGCTTCAAAACCTCTGGCCCAGGGAATTAATTTATTCATTATGTCCTTCTCTTTATTGTTGTTTTGGAAATATTTTTGATATGTTATCATAAAACATGAAAATATGTATCTATATGTCTTGCATACTAAATTTTTATGGAAAAATGAAGCCTATAGCCAACATGATACATGTTCATATATCGTCAAATATGCCATATTATAAATTAGAGATATAAAAAGAACTTAAACCATGAACTTTATATCTGGTTTTGTTGGGGTTCTTTAAGATAGGTTAAACCAAAAAGAGTATTTCAGTTTCACCTTACAGAATACATAGGATTTTACAAATTTATTTTTTTTTAATTTCATTTTTTTTAATTTTATTTATTTTTTTTACGGTGCTGTAAGGCAATTTTAATGATAGCATATTGTTTGAGACACATGTAATATATCAAGCTGCTTTCTGTATATCCCACAATGTCAAAATCTACAACAAGAAACAAGATTTCCATTCCAACATAAATTTGCAGTAATTATATTTTCCAAGATCAAACTACAGTTCTGGTAGCATTTTCAGAACTTTTTAGAATGCAAGGAAGGAAATATCTATGTTTCAAAATTTATTTAAACTGCTTAATTGAAAAACTTATGCATAACTTTTAATTGGAAGTGATTAAACTGCAGTGTAGTGTCATGTTAAAACACAATGATCAAGTGAATAATCTAAAAAAATTCTATATATGCCTCCAAATGATGAATGTGCTCAAGTAAAACCACAGCTGTAGGTTGTATTTGGATTTAACATTACCTATCCCCGTGGAAAAACATTTTAATAAAACAATTATAGATCAGACAAAAATTTGTGATCGATTCTGGTGATAAGAAGCACTAACTGTAGCTGGGCATGGGGGACACACACCTGTATCCTAGAGACTCATAAGGCTAAAGTGGAGGATGACAAGTTTAAGTTCAGCCTCAGCAACTTAATTTTCTGGGGTGTAGCTGAGTGGTAATATACTTGCCTCATATGGGTGAAGCCCTGGGTTTGACCCCCAGCTCCCAAAAAGAAAAGACGGAAGAAGAAGGAAGAGGAGGAGGAGAGGAAGAAGAAGAATTAGAAGAAGGAGAAGGAGGAGAAAGAGAAGGAGGAGGAAGAGGAGGAGGAGAAGGGAGGGAAGGAAGGAAGGAGGGAAAAGAAAAGAAAAAAGAAACCTCAATCCCTGCCCCCTCCAAAAGTATTTACTTATGTGCTTGGTTTGTGGCTCAGTGGTAGAGCACTTGTCTAGCAGGGCAAGACTCTGGGTTCAATCCCTAGCACTGAAGAGAAAAAAAAATGTACTCAATTATTATACTTCGAATCTCATCAAACAAAATTTGTTTTCTCTTGTTATAAAATCCATTTTTTTTTTTTTTTTTTTTTTTGTACTGGAGATTTAACCCAGGGGCACATTACCTCTGAGCCACATCCCCACCCCCACCACCTTTTTTTTTTTTTTTTTTTTGAGACAGGGTCTCACTAAATTGCTGAGGCTGGCCTAAGACTTGGGTCCTCCTACCTCAGCTTCCCGAATCACTGGGA
Organism: Callospermophilus lateralis; assembly: GCF_048772815.1. Lineage (NCBI taxonomy): Eukaryota > Metazoa > Chordata > Mammalia > Rodentia > Sciuridae > Callospermophilus > Callospermophilus lateralis. The sequence continues at coordinate 14,059,811 of NC_135312.1, forward strand.
TTATAGGTGTGTGCCACTGCACCTGGCTACAAATTCTAATTTTTGATTGTTGTCTCACAACACATGAAATATTTACTATTTGGCCCCTTTATAAAAAAATATCTGCCAAACCCCTGCTCCAGAAAATGTAAACCAATTTATAGTGACAGAGAGCAGATCAATGGTCTCTAGCGGGTGAGCAATTGAATATGGGCAGGTAATGAAGATTATGAAAGGTCATGAAGAAACTTCAAGGCTTCCATTAGCAAACGATGGAACCATGAAAGTTAGAAGAGAAATGCCTTGTGGAACATGGACCCAACTGAAAATGTGAACACTCAAGTTTCTGAGCCTCTCTTGCCATCCTTAGTATTTTGCCTCAGGAGGATCAAAACACAGCCTCAGCAACTTAGTGAGACCCTGTCTCAAAATAAAAAATAAGCAAGTGGTGCACGCCTATAATCCCAGTGGCTTGGGAGGCTGAGGCAGGAGGATCATGAGTTCAAAGCCAACCTCAGCAAGGGCAAGATGCTAAGCAACTCAGTGAGACCCTGTCTCTAAATAAAATACAAAATAGGGCTGGGGATGTGGCTCAGAGGTCGAGTGCCCCTGCGTTCAAAGCCTGGCACCCAATAAATAAATAATAAATAAGGGCTGGGGATGTAGCTCAGTGGCAAAGTGTCCCTGTTTTCAATCTTTGGTACCAAAAAGGAAAAAAAGAAAAGAAAAGAAAAAAGAAGAAAAAGTAAAAGAAGAAGATCTTGGAGCTGGGATTGTGGCTCAGTGGTGGAGCACTTGTCTAGCATGTGCGGGGGCACTGGGTTCAATCCTCAGCACCACTTAAAAATAACTAAACAAAAGAAAGGTATTGTGTCCAACTATTTCTTAAAAAAAAAAAAAATAAATAAATGTTAAAAAAAGAAGAAGATCTTGCCTTGCCTTCTTTTTTTTAAATTAATTTTTATTGTTGGTTGTTCAAAACATTACATAGTTCTTGATATATCATATTTCACACTTTGATTCAAGTGGGATATGAACTCCCATTTTTACCCCGTATACAGATTGCAGAATCACATCAGTTGCACATCCATTGATTTACATATTGCCATACTGGTGTCTGTTGTATTCTGCTGCCTTTCCTATCCTCTACTATCCCTCCTCCCCCGCTCCCCTCCCGTCTTCTCTCTCTACCCCCTCTACTGTAATTCATTTCTCCCCCTTATATTTTCCCCCTTTCCCCTCACTTCCTCTTGTATGTAATTTTGTATACCCCTGAGGGTCTCCTTCCATTTACATGGATTTTGCAAATTTAAATGTGGCAGAATAGTATTGTAAATTGAAGGGACCGTAAGGGAAACTAGAAACTACAATCATTTTATGGAATGGTGAGCTCCTCTGTGAAACTGAAACACAGGGTCTCACATTTTCAAATTTCAGTGGTGATGGTATCTATGTGCGGAGCAAATAGTTATAAGAAATTTCAGAGCAATGAAGCCCAAGATAGATTAAAAAGGGTACCTTAAAGGCCAAGTAAAACAAGTATGAATGCCGGTTTAGTTCATGATTTTAATGATCCCTCTTTTAAAATGTAAGAAGCAATCTAACTAGATATGGTACTAGCAAGGAATACCTGATGTTATTACATATTCAAATAAATATAATTTATATTCTTACAGAAATTTGACATGTTTAAATTAGATTCAGAGATACACAACTTTATGGAATAGAAGTCATAATATGACTAATATATTAATCCTCCACAACTTGACTTACAGCTTACACAGATCACAAGTAAATTACCAGTAGGATAGTTTTAGAAACTGGCAAGCTGATTCCAAAACTTCACATGATAATGCAGTGCATATAGACTATCCAGAGCTATTTTGTAGGAGAACAAATTTGTAGAACTTATACTGCCTGTCTCTGAGAGTTATTTAAAACTGCATAATCAAGAGCCTGGTGGTGGAAGGATCAGCAAGTAGATGCACAGGACAGAATAGAAAGACCAGTAACAAGCTCACACTCATACAATCCTTCAATATTCTACAAAGACTTCAAAAAAAGTCTTATTTCATTTTGTATTTTCAACAAATCCTGGAAATATGGAAACTATAATTTGATGACATTTGTATTATGACATACACAAACAACAACTCAACCTGCTCTATTGATTTACACATGAAAGCTAATATCTTAAAGTTTTTGAAGGAAAACAACAGAGAATAATTTTGTGAGGATAATATGCAAAGGTTTGTTAGAGTGGAAACAAAAAGCAATAACAACCAGAGATCAAGTTGGCAAATCAGACTTCATTCAAAATTAAAATCAAATTTTAAAATGTTTTCACAGAAAATGATATCATGAAGAAAAATAATAGGAAAAGCATAGATCCAGAAAATGTACTTGCAGAATAGTTTTGACTAAAGACTCCCATCCCGGCTATTCACAAAACTTTTTCATCCCAATGTTAAAAAAAGCAAACCAATTAAATATTGATTTTTTCCCCACTAAATCTGAAAACTCCACAAAAAAATCTATAAAATTAACCAATACACATGTGGAAACTTCATTTACTATCACTGTTTCCTGGGCAATGGCAATTGAAAATTCAATGAGATACTCATCAACAATCATAATGTTGAGAGTAATTAGATCAATTGTTTTTATCACAAATTGTTGAGAGAAGGGCAAAAATGTTGCAAACTATGTTAGAAACCGGCTTCGTAATTTAATTTTAATTATACTTTTATCCAGAAATGTGTTCTCTATTAGATTCAGAAATGAAAAGTGTCTCTTTGCTTCTGCAGTACTACAAATGTTTTATGCACATCATGCAAAAGCTTTCTAGTAATAGTAGTAGTGTTGCATTTAACCCATTAAGTTAATGCTAAAGGCCATGCCGATTATAAAATCATGTATAAAGCCTTTGATGTGTGCTATACTCGAGATTTTATGTATTCTGGTGGGTATTTCAAGATGGACAGTTAGAATTAAAATTCTGCAGATAAGTTACCATAGTTATTATTTTTTACTCATATACTAGTAAGAATTTTTGCAAAATTCTTGAGTTTTGAAAGTAAGATTCTAATCTTCAAAAAACAAATAAGGAAACAAATATACTTTATTCAAAATTAAAATCAAATTTTAAAATTTGATTTTAAAATTTAAATTTCTCAAAAAATGATATTATTAAGAAAAAATAATAGGAATGCCATAGATGCAGAGAATGTATTTGCAGAATAGTTTGGTCAAGAACTCCCACTGGAGTCCTTTTACAACTCAATGTTAAGAAAGACAAAGCAAGTAAAAATTGATTTTTTCCCTCAAGTCTATAACTACACAAAGAAATCTATATGAATAACCAGTACATGCTTATCTATATGTATAGATAGATCTAGATATAGACACACTCTTCATTATATTCAGATAGATAAAGCATATTAACTCATCACTTAACAAAGTTTGCCTTTCAGTAGAATGAAATTATATAAGGACAAACACTATGTCCTGTTCATATTTGTTTTCCTGGAGTTTAGAATAATGTCTGGCACATGTTAAAAACCCAATGAATATTTGTTGATTGAAGAAGTATGACTAACAGAGGACAATAATTGGAGGACAATGAATGTTTATGAGGATACTTCATAAAAACTGATATTTTAAGAGGCATATGCTGAATATATACAGTTGATATATATTATTTTGCACGAAATTAAAGAGTTTTTAAATTTTTTTGTCTTACCTGCATAGATTTGTTTAGATGCTTTTAAATACTTATCAAATCCTTTGTAAAGCAAAAACTTATTTTTACATCTTTTAATAATACATGTTGAGTTACAATTTGAGGACTCAATAAATGTTGGGTGAATTTTATGTGAGCACATTTCCCATTCAAATGATTTTTGTAGCTTCTGGGGCCTTCAGTGAGATGCAATCATTCTTTATGTTCCTTGGTAATGGAACAAAATCCATGGGAGATGCATTCCCCCCCCCGCCCCCAACAAATTCCTTCCTGTTACTTTAGCAAAGAATTGTTTCTTTACCTGTTTAAGAAATGCACTTTGTTTAAGAAATCTATTCTTAACCTACCTACTCTTCTCTACTTTTTTTAATATGAAGATTCAACCAGAGGCAGATTTTCATCTTTAAGTGAATTTCATAATTGCTCTTTCTATAAGGAATGATGTTGAGATTTTAATTGGAATCGCATTTACTCTGTATAGTGCTTTGGGTAGTATGGCCACTTTAACAATATTAATTTTGCCTATCCAAGGGCATGGAAGATATTTCCATCTCCAAAGGTCTTCTTCAATTTCTTTTTTGGGGCATTCTGCAGTTTTCATTGTAGAGGTTTTTCACCTCTTTTGTTGATTCCTAAGTATTTATTTATTTATTTATTTACTTTGTGAGGCTCCCAGACCTTAAACTAAACTACAAAGCTATATTAACAAAAATGGCATGATATTAGCACCAAAATAAGCATGTAGACATACAGTACAGAATAGAAGACAAAGAGACAAATCCATGTAACTACAGTTATCTCATACTAGACAAAGCTGCCAAAAAACATACATTGGAGAAAAGATAGCCTTGTAAACAAATGGTGCTGAGAAAACTGTAAATCCATATGCAGCAAAATGGAACTAACCCCCTATCTTTCACCATGCACAAAACTCAACTCAAGATGGATCATGTTCCTAGGAATTAGACTAGAGACCTTGCACCTAATAGAGGAAAAGTAGGCCAAATCTTTGTTGTGTTGAATAAGGCCCCCTACTTCCTTAAAATGACTCCTAAAGCACAAGAAATAAAATCAAGAATTGATAAATTGGATGGATTCAAACTAAAAAGCTTCTTCTCAGCAAAAGAAACAATCAATGAGGTGAAGAGAAAGCCTACATTTTGGGAGCAAATTTTTTGCCACATGCACATCAGATAGAGTACTAATCTCCAGGATATATAAATAACTCAAAAAACTTAACAGCAAAAAAAGAAAAGAAACAATCAATAAATGGGCTAAAGAGATGAAGATAAACTTCTCAGACAAAGATATACAATCTACCAACAAATATATGAAAAAATGTTCAACATCTCTAGTAATTAGAGGAATGCAAATCAAAACTACTTAAGACAAAACTCTCAACCCAACTGTTGACATTTTGGATAAACAGCACTGCAGTTAGCTATCAATTTAAATGATAAATCATTATTTAATTGTATTTACTGTATTGTGAACTGAATATATTATTTTCACTTAGTAATAATTTCAAATGACTAAAAAATCCATTTACAATGTAACCTTTGATAATTTCTTAGATTCTATTATTTGACATACTTTTTACCAAACCACTCACTCACTATTAAACATTTCAACTGATTCCAGTTACACTGAATTCTCCCTGTCTTGGCTTCCATATCTGATCATTTTTACTAGTTATTATTATTTTCATTATACATTACTATGGTGTATTTTGTGATAATTTCATATATGCATACAATGTGTAATGATAAAATAAATCATATATGATAGTTTCCACTTCCTGAACATTTCAACAAGATTTTTGATTAACATGTCCTATTTCTTCATATTTATGGGGTACAGTTTTGAAGTAAAATATGATAGTTTCCATTAGCTTAAATTTTAATAACATGTATACTGATAAACATGTTTATTGATACTAATGGAATAAATTGTGGTATGATTCTGGTTCTGGTCCAAAAATTGATAATGTGAACTGAGTAAGTTCAACTGTTGTGGCCTCTGTTTATTCTTCCACAAAGTAGAGATGTGGATGGATAATTACTGATCATCCTTCAAGGGCTAAATTCTCTTATGGCTATGGATGTCCCTACAGATTTGATGATATTCAATTTCTATATGTACAGTAGGAGGTGGTTTTATCGAAGATTTTTAAGCGATGTATCTATTCTTAACCTACCTACTCTTCTCTACTTTTTGAATTTGAAGATTCAACCAGTGGCAGATTTTCATCTTTAAGAATATGAATGAAGCTGATCAATAATGAGATAAGGGCATTGTATTGTTCTTATCTACCCAAGACACTTACAACCATGAGATGCCTACTCTCCAACAAGGGATCCCTCACCAAAAATCCAGGCCAAAACTCAAAATCTTTGTTGTTGTTGTTGTTTTTCTCTTTTTCTTTAATTTTCTCTTCTTTTAATAAATAACTTTCAATTTTAATCTCTGAATATCTGCTTTGTCTCTTAATGTTAGTTTATTTGAATTTATTTTCCTCACTTTTGCCTTCCATTTATTTTTGTCTAAGTGTCTAAGTCTAAGTGTCTTTTGAAAAGACCCAGAGGCTCAGCACTGAGAAAGGTAAAGTAAGCTTTACCTTGTCCTCCAACCAAGGTGATCTTCATATTAATTGGACCTAATTCTCTAGTGTCACACCCTATAGATAGCATCCTGATTTACTGGAATGTGTTCTTTCTGAACATCTTACTTCTCCCAGCTCTTATGGGGGGCTTATATGTAATATATTTCATGGCTGCAGAAAAATTATTAGATTTTTCAAGGTTGACTATGCCAATAGCAAATCAGAATATCCTATATCTCTGTGTCCCTGATTGGGGGAGGCATTCAATGAATAGGAATGACATTAAATCACATGGATCTATGTAGAAGGAAGAGGAGTATTTAGAGGAAGTTCCTATTGCCTCCAAGTATGAGCCTTGGTCACCTTTGGGATATACTCATAGCAAAAAGGAACATCTGAGATAGTACCTTTCAGTATTATTTTTCTCAAGGAATATTGATTATTCTTTACTTGCAACTTCAAAAAATGGCACACCTCCTAATTAAATTCCATGTAGTATTTGAACCCTTAGGGTACTCTACCATTTACTTATTGATTTTTTTTGTTTATTTTTATCAATGGTTATCTATCAGAATCCACTCTATTACAGGTGACTTGTGAGATTGAATCGCAGGTACCCTTGTGTCATGTAAATCGTTAGATATATTGTGTCTTGGCCCAGAGAGAACATCTAATCCTCTAGGTTGAATCATTCTGATTAAAACAGAGGCTTAATTGGACATTTGAAAGTCTAAAGATTGTTCACTACAGTCTACTTATATGCTCTCAAGGTCCTTATACCATTACTCTCATTTTTTCTTACCACTGTAAAACAATTGCTTTGAAATAACTCCTAATGCCTACTCTGCATGCAGATGAACAACACTGAAAGGAAACAAAGCAGTGTGGTAACTGGTTTCATTGTACAATCATGGTCTTCATATCAGTCATGATTTCTGTCCATCAGTCTTAAGTTTCCAAAGTCTGTGCTCTGTTGGATTCTTTTAGATACCATTTCCTATCTTTTACTTCTCCCCAAATCTCCAATACATCATCTCCCATTAACACAGGTGATGAATTTGCTCTTATGTCACTAATGAAATTGTAAGAATCAAAAGAGAGTATCATGCTAAGTGAAATAAGCCAATCCCAGAAAAACAAAGGCTGAATGTTTAATCTGTGGATGCTAATTTACAATAAGGGGGTGGCTAGGGAAAAATTGAGGCACTTTGGATTAGGTAAAGGAGAGTGAAGGGTGGGGAGAGAGTATGCATTATTACTCTATGTGCATATTTGACTACACAACTGTTGTGATTCTACATCATATACAAACAGAAGAATGAGAAGTTATATCCCATTTATGTATGATAATCAAAGTGCATTCTACTGCCCTGTATAACTAATTAAAACAAATTTTAAAATCTTAAAAATAATGTTTATCAAAAAAAAAAAAAGAAAGACCATCTTCAAGCTTCTACCACCACCACTGTGTTCACCCACTAAATTCATCTGTAACCAGGCACCAGCCTTCACAGCATGTGACTATGGATTAATCCTACCCACTTTCACAGTAGTCTACCAGAAAAGACTGCTATTGACAAGCTTCAGTAGCAAAGAATAATAAAATAATAAATTCTTAAAAATAAACAATTATTCCTTTGCTAGGCTTGATATCCAAACACAGTATAATTTCTTCCATCTGTAAATATATTTCTTGTTCTTAATCATCAGAGCAGTTATTGCCTCTTCCTTTTACAGAAAAAAATTAGTTACACTGATGCTTCAAACTTGCCTTTTGCATTTTCCCTTGACACCACCTAAACATTTCTTTTTTCTTACCATTCCTTCCAAATCATTCATGGTAAAGTCATCAACGAAAGCTAGTGATCAGATATAGTGTTATATCAGAAGCATTTGATACAGCAGGACAATTTCTTCATTCAATGTTCAGGATCTCACCTGCTTGCTACTTCTTCTACATTTCTAGCCATTAGTTCTTCAAGGATTTAGGCTTGAATGTATCTTTTCTAGGTTTTACACATTGTGAAAGTCTCCAGTTTCATAGCTTTAATATTATCTGTCTCTCTCTGTATCTACTATCTTGTATCTATCTCTATCTCCCTTTTTACTTATCATCTGTCCATCTAATAAACTTTTAATTCCCAAATTTATGTATCTACCTGCTTGTTAACATTTCTTCATGTGAATTCCTAATGGACACTTGACACCTGACATGTACAATTGAGTCATAAATTTTGCTTCAGATACTGGCTTTGCTCTGATTCTTCTCCATATCACTTAATGATCAAACTATAAGCCAAAATTTGGTTTTAATCTTGATTCTCTGCTTATAAACTTACATTTAACCCGTCCACTCATCTTGAAGCTCTGCATATGAACTGTTTTCCCAATACTTCCAGTGCTTTCACTCTTTCCTAAATGACAAACACCATCCTCCCAGGTTATAGCAATCACCTTTTTGCTTGCTGTTTTCTTTAGAACAAGTCCTCTCTGACATTCATATATTTCATACATTCCCCTCCTTGTTTTTTTATCCCATGGTTTTTACCCTATTACTTACTTGATTCTTCTCCCTAGTATCATTCACATTTTAATACACTATATCTTAAACATTTTGCATTGTTACTTCCTATATCCATGTAAGATTGTATGTTTTCTAACAGTAGGGATCTTTTTAAGCTTTACTTATTACTTGGCACAAAGTAGAAATCAAATAAATATAAATATATTTTTCTAATCTAGAAAAATCTTTGTTTGGTGATACTATTCTTCACCTAGACTCTAGAATGCAGCCAGTTGTTTATGATAAAACTAGAAAGCTCTCATTTTCCCACACTTAAGATTTTTTGGCTTCTATTTCTTGGGGTGTAAAATAGAATGATTAAGAGTATTTGGGTCCCAGTCTTATGTCTCTTAATTTTAGGAGACTATTTGTTAAGCTTTCCAGTTCCCTTAACTAAAATTTCTATCTTCTTTCCTGTCCTAATTCAATTTTCTGACAAGTTGGACATGATTTGTCTTAACACTTACCTTATTCTTTCAAGGCAAGTGCAGTCTGCTCAAACATATGGTCTTTTTTGGACAATATTTTAACTTTAATTTATTCTGCACACCCCTATGATTTGGCAATCTCCGAGGACCTTGAATGACTATATTGGAGGCAGATCTGGAGAAGGCTTCTTGGGCTTAGGGGCCAATAGGAGAATTGTTTACATTTCTTTCACATAGGACAACATTAATCTATACTGAGAATTCATTACCAGCATTCATAGTTCTGAGTGGTGGCATATGGTGTTAATCTGGAGGAATTTTACCTTTGCTACTATTCCGTAAGCCAGAAACCCAAATATTATAATAATGAGAGTACCTCACTCTTGAATACCAATCTCATGATGGCTCTTATGCATATGTAAAAGAACAGGAAGGCAGAATTTCTTCCAGATTTTAATTTTGGGATTAGGTCTCCTAGAATGTTTTTATTGCAATTTCACCATTGGGAGGAAGGAGGAAGAGACATGCAAGATCACATAACAGCATTTTGACCTCTTAGTGATCATTGCTTTTTTTCTACATAATTCTCTCATTTTGTAAGATAAACAGGATAAAAATATATAGCAAAGTAATTTCTTGAAATTATATATAAGACATGATGTTTTTGGAAATATTCCCACAATTCTGTATTTTATGGGCTCATTTGAATATAAGAAACAACCAAAGGTATTATGAATTGGGTTTGCTAAATCAGCAAGTGGTCAATCTAAGTGTTAGATATGATCTAATATATTTTTATAAATTTTTTAAATGATTACTCTCTAAGATTTGTTAAACTGTATCATAATACTTGGAAAACACAAACACTTTCCTAATGAATCCACTTTGACTTGATATTTTCATATACGTTTGCACATTCTGTCCTGCTTAATAATTTCACAGTAATAAAGAGTTGCTGCTGAATGTTTTTGGAAAAGAATAATTAACAATGTCTTCTTAGTATCAGTAATTGTATTATAAAGATCAGAGCTAATATTGTTAGCAGTTTTCATGAAACAGAAAATATACTAATGTTTTGATTAACATCACTAATTTTTTCTTTTAATGAATATGTTTTTAATGTTTAACTTACGTCAAGTACTATTCTGGAAACTTTGGATACATCAGTACACAAACAAAAACACGAAGGTTCTAGCTATCATGGAGCATCAAGGTAAGAGATACTTGCAGACAACTCTAGATATAAACTGTAATAGACTAAGTAAATTGCAGTTAGGAGCTGAATCATGTGCTCTTACAACTTATAGGTTTAAATCCTAAGACCCATTGCCTCAGTCTAAAACCTGGTTTGGAGGTAAGGTATTTTCAGAGGTAATTCAGTTAAAATAAGGTCATTAGGATGGGTCCTCTTATAAAATATGATTTGCATATTTTTTTAAATGGAGAAAGTTGGAGACAGACACAAAAGTAGAGCCATGTGGTGAAGAAGGTGAAGATCAGAGTGAAGATTCTACAAGCCAAGGAACACTTAGGACTGCCAATCAGCCCCTAGGAGACAGCCATGGGAAAATTCTCAGAGTTCTCAGGAGCCTCCCTCCCAACAACTTGATCTTGGATTGCTGGCCCCAGAATTGAGAAGATAAATTTCTGATTTTAAGTCTCCCAATTGTAGTACTTTGTCACAGAAGCTCAGAAAACTAATATGAGTAGGTAAGATGGTGTGGAAGAATGACCTTAAATATCGCTATTGACAATCCATTTCTTTCCCCATAGGTGCATGCCACTCTTCCCATCATGAGATGGACTCTGTTTGCCTTTGTGTCTAAACTACTCCCTTGACTGGCTTTGAACAGGAGCATTAGGTGAAAGCAAAGCTGTATCAGCAGTAGGACTATCCTGTAAAATATGTGACAATTTCCAGTTTTCTCTTTGGGAACTCAAACTTGGCTGTCATGCTTTAAACTGGAGCCAGGTTGGGACTCCTAAAAGAAAAATGGCCACAGGAAAGACAATTGAAAGCATTTGAAAGCAACTATACTAACTAACAGGTAGGCCCTTGAGGTGGTCTTGCATATTCCAACCCCTATCTGATCGCCCACTAAAATGCAGCTATATGAGTGACCTATCCCAACAATGTACAGAACACAAGTGCTTCCACACACAACACACACATATGTATCGACATACACACCATACAATATGCATGCAGTCATGCATTGCATGTTTTGATCATTGACAGACAGCATATACACAGGTGGCCACCTAAGGCTATAATGAAAAAAATATTATTGAGTAGTGGTGACATAGATGGCATAAGATTGTAATGCAAGTTGTTACACACGTTGTGTGATGTTGGTGGAAACAAACAGCTATACAACCAGTCATACAAAATTGTAGCACATAAATTGTCTACAGAATACTTGATAATAATACATATGTTACTGGTTTATATATTTGCTATAAAATACTTTTATCTTTATTTTAGGTCATGATCCTTCTATTTATTGAAAGACCCAGAGTACACTACAAATTATGCCATGCTACATCAGCATTCACTTTTTACATAACATGTGTATCATTCTCCTGAAGGCATCATGCTCTCTGTTGTTGATTTAATTTCATGTTGTTTTGTTTACCATAACCTAGGAGTGACAGACTCCATGCCATTTACTCTATGTATGTAGTTGCTATATCATCTAGGTTGTGTGGGTAGACTGTATGATTTTCACACAAGGATTGAATCACCTAAACACACATTTCTGAGAGTGAATCTCATCTCCATTATTAAACATGTGTGACTCAATATATGTAGATATATGTAAATAAATACACACACACACACATACACACACACATATATAATATATATTTATATATAAATATATATTATAAACAGATGATGGGTTAATGTGAAATCTGAGATTTGGAGAGCAATTTTAGAAACTCAGTCTAAGACACTTTTTCTAAAGATGGAAAAGCAATGAAGAATAAACCATAGAGGAGGGTCTGCCTGATGTGGATATAGTACAGCACACTGAGAGCCTGTCTGACACTCATTAAATCCAAACCCAATCTTCCATCTACATCTTTTTATATTTTATATGATTCTAAAATAACATATTCATGGAAAATTGGGAAAAAACAGCATCAAGAGAAATGAACTGCATAAGCATGCATATTAGACAACTTACATTTTTTTAACAAAGTTTGTTTTTTCATACTATGATAGCTGCATTGTAAGTAAAATTACATGAATTTTATGGAAGAAGAAACAGAAATTGTTTAGGGAATTTTGGAATCTTAATAACAAAGACATATGTTGTATCTTTAACTGTGTTTTCTTATGTACTGCAAAATAATAATTTCAATTGTGCAAAATTCATCCAATAAATAAATCATTATTTCCTTTGTCCTTCAATCTTTCAGATATTGTTTTTCTATGTTCATATTTTAATTGACCTTGTAATTCTGATTTTAGCACTGTTCACAATCACCAATAACATAAAAGTGAATCTGCATTAAAATTCTTAAAGAGAAATAAAAAGAAAAAGAAGATGTTTTCAGAACAATGAATCCCAAAATACCTCTGTGTTCCTATCTTTGCCTCACAGGAAAGCAAAATTATTGCTCCCCATGTTCTAGAATCCAGAATTTGATTGTACTGCAACTGGTAATAGTCTGTGTAATGCAAATAATATTTTCTTATTAATCAAGTGCCAATTATACTATTTGCAATGCTAAAATACACTACAGGAAAATTGCTTCTATGTATATTTTGCAGCATTTCCCTTGGAAGGAAAGCAATTTTTCTTTACACATTTTAAAATAGAATTAGAAAATATGTGTTTTGTGGTTTTCTGCTAGTACTGTTTTTCATAAATTGTATCTTACAAAGTGGAAAACAAAAACATAGACTCTTCATAATAGTATATTTCTTCTCTATAAAAAAAAATCAGATGTTACAGAAGGAAGGCATGTGGGTGTTGAAATGAGATGGATTCATCCCAGCCTCATCATTAATTTGCTGTATGATAAGATTGAAAGTAATATGGGGAAAATGAGTCACTTCATCCTCAGTATTGGGAAGGTGTTAGTCATTGTCCATGATACTGCTGCTCTTTTTTATATCATTACAATTATTACTGCTATTTTGGAAAGGAAAATAAAGTCACTTATTTTATCTCAAAGGGGAATAAAAAGGAGGTGTTTTCCCTAAGGCATCTGGTAATATCATGGGTGCCACATGTAGAAAGAGATTCATGATATGAGCACTGTAGGCTTGAGTCTAAATACACATCTTCATGATAACCATCTTGAAGAATAATCACTGATATAAAATGAAAAATATGACAAATTCCATATTGAGCTTTCCATGTAGCTGACAAGTAACTGGACATAATAATCCTAATTTTGTGAGGTTGCTATATTATTAACTGGGAAGACATCTATTCTTTTTTAGGGGAGGGTACTGGGGAATGAACTCAGGGACTTTTGACTACAGATCCACATCATCAGACCTATTTTTTTTGAAGGGTCTCAATGAGACCCTTCTCATTGAGTTGCTTAGCACCTCACTTTTGCTGAGGTTGGCTTTTAACTTGGTTGGGATTGTCCTGCCTCAACCTCCACAGCCTTTGGAATTATAGGCGTGTACCGCTGTGCTTGGCTCATCTGTCCTTCTTTGAATGTCAAATTTTTCATCTGAAAAAAGAAGATAATGAAGAAAAGTACATTGATATTGACATTAGACTGTCATACTCAACTAATAAAATTATATTCATGAATCCCCTTTCAAATAATGCTTATGCATATATATCATGTAGAGTTAATTATTAAAAAAATCTTATACAAATAATTCTAATGAAATACTATGCAATTAAATCCTATATAAGTATTTATTCATATTATATACTCAAAATGAGTGCTAAATAAATTCAACAACAAACAGTTTAATAGCTCTATGAATATGGTTCTTATAAATTATAAACTTTCATGTTTTCTTCATAACATAACCATCTATAACACCATTTTGTGTCTGTACTGTGCTCTTCATGCTGTAATTGAGAATATTTATATTTCAGTCATTATACAACTGTTTAAATACACAGTTTTATCCTATCCTATTTTATTTTATTTTTTTAGCTGTTGTTAATTTGTATTGTGTGCTCAACCATGTATGTGGAGGTTATGACATTTTCTTTTTTCAGCAAGACAATTTTTATGCTCCGGAGCAGTGACTAGCTCCTAAAAGTGGCACTGCCACAACTTTCTTACTGGCCAGATACTAATTCTTACCACATGGAAAGTTTCCATTTGACCAAAGATTTTATCATTAGCTGTCATCTTACTGGGGAAAGCCAGATTTGAGAAAGGTATACAAAAGTTCTGACACCCATCTAAATAAATCATACATATATGAGCAAATGTGGAAGCCATTTTCTCTAGTACAAAAATCATGATAACTGCATCCAGATAGAATCTGAAAATTCTAACCAAAGCCTGCATACATTTCATCCGATTTTTTTTAAGTTTTGTTAGCAAAGATTGTTTGAGCATTTGCATGTAACTTATTAGTGCAAGCAAATCTATATCCTACAAAATCTCCTTTGGATAAAACTTTCTTAGCACTTTAATCTGACCTAAATGTTCAAGGGAGTTTTAAGCATTTAAATAGTAATCTTGTAAAGCACTTAGAAGTGTCCCTGACATATAGAAAAAGATTCAATAAATTATATTTCTGTTATTATTAATAAACCAAAATATAATGCAAGGCTACAGAAGCAAATCTTTTCATTTCCACGAAGTCCAGCTGTTTTCAAATACTAACTGAGGCCAAGACTGTCTCCTTATCTGTTAGTCAAAACTGCTGTCTCCTTGATATTTCCTTGGTGCCTTCCCCCTTCCATCTGTGAGAGCTTCTTTGGCTGCTTATTTTTATTCTAGCCTTATGACTCCTATATTGCTGTTATTATCCGATGGCATGTCTATTTTCCCTGCATCCTTGGTGCCTTAACAGTAAGATGATACAGTAAGTGCTTCTCTAAAATAAAGGTATTTTTGTAAATCAGTCAGATAATTGATTTGTGTTTTCCACTCAGGTAACTTGTGATATTTGTTGTGCCCTACTTTTTTTTAGACTGGGAGGAGACTAATTCAATTCCTGCTTTCAGTGTTTCATAAGGCTCAAAATATACTGGCAAATGAAGGATATATGGTTTCACCATTTCCTAGATGGTGTGTCTGAGGTTCTGTAGGGACATTGAATATCTACAATGGTGCAGGGTCAGGGTACACCCGAGCAAGATTCAGGCCCTGGTATTTTTGGAAGTGTTCTTTCTGTTATCTTAAGCAGCTTGTGTTGACATTTTACATTGAGAGAGAGAGAGAGAAAGAGAGAGAGAGAGAGAGAGAGAGAGAGAGAGAGAGAGAGAAGAAAGGAAGAAAGGAAGGAAGGAAGGGAGGAAAAGAGAGAGGGATGGAGGGAGTATAGGAGGAAGGAGAAAGGAAGGAAAGAAAAATAGTAAAGAAAAAAGAAATATCAAATGATTTAAACAGATTTCAATTAACTGCACATAATATCAAATATAGGAGAATATCTATCCTAATTGATGCAATCATGTAACAATACTTTTCAAACACCCCTCTGTATACTCACACATAAACACTTTCATCATTTGGTAGTTTTTTTCCCAGGTTTAGACTGTTAACCTAGACCAGGGATAATTTCCACATTTTACATTTTTCCACTCTCTCTGTTTTTCAAGAATACAATATGCTGTCATTAACTACAGTTACCTTGCCACACAATAGATCTCTTGAAATTTATTTCTTTTATCCCACTGTAATTATGTACCACTGACCATCTCCTCTTCTCCCTAATTACCCCAGCCTCTGATAACTATCATTCTGTTCTCAACTTCTGTGACATCAATTTTTCAGATTCTAAACATGAATAAGTCCATGCAGAACTTGTATTTTCTGTGACTGGCTTATTTCCCTCAAAATAATGCTCTCCAGGTCATCTATGTTGTTGCAAGGACAAGAATTCTACAAGGGGAAGATCCAGGGGAGGAGACTTAAGACCACCAAATACTCACATTTGTGTAGCAAATGACCTGCAGGAGAGTCTGGCATTTTTTACCACAGACCTGAGCACACTCCTAAGCCAGGATTTGAAGAAGTTGGGGGCAGAAGCCTGGTGGAACTGGACTGCCCCCACCTAGGAACTACATGATAAAAGAAGAATACTGAATGTGATCTGTTTTATTCTTCTTTTTTTTTTTTTTAGAAAAGCAAAATAGCCACAATAATATTTTTAGAATATTCTAGAAATCAATAGTCATAGTGATTAATATTAAATTGCCTAAGAGATCTCCAACCCAAATAATAACAAATGGAATTATTTTACAGTTTTACCTAACATATGAGTATGAAAATGCATCCTATTTCATGAAAATCCCATCACTGTGCAGTGGATGTTTGAAGGAGCTGACTCAAGACAACTTCCAAGTATCATATGAGCTCAGTGGGCTGAGGACTTTACCAATCACCAATTTGTTTCATGGATTCTAGTCAAGGAGTGCAGACACATACACTGCACATTAATATTATAGTCATAGTTTAAAAAATCTTTTTATATGTGTAGTTACCATCACCCATCTCAAGTAATATTTAGTGGTAATCCAAAATATCTTATAGTTTCTACCATTCTGATTATTTTATGCAGTTAATAGAAGAATATAATAAAAATATTTCTTCCTGTTGTTTGGATACTTTACTTGAACTGCTGCTTAAATCTAAGTTTTTTTTTTAAATGCCACAAAAAAATGTTTTTATTTTGTTGTTGTTTTTTGTATCCACAAATTAATCACTAAGATTGTTGACTGTATTCTGGTTGCAAATAAAGACTTTATCTAACACTTTAACAGTTGAATTTCTGAATCAAAACAAAGGAATTCCTAAATTAACCTTGTGAGAGACTCTATTGTTCTCATTCTATAGCTAAGAAAATTGAGGATTCTAAAGCTAAGTAACTTGCAACTAACAGCAAACCAGTAAATGGCAAAGTGTATATTTAAACCCATGCCAGCAAAAGATTAGCATTTTATGTTTCCATGTGTTTTTTTAGATCCACTGTTTCAGCCTCTTAACATTTTCAGTACCATCACTAATCTGGCTACTTGTTAGGGGGTCTGTATGTCTATTAAACCTATAAGAATAGGCTTTCTTCCCAAGAAAACTACTTTAAGCATCTCTCTACACCTATAAGAACACCATTTTCTAGCTTGGTTTTCCTATTTCTTGGTTGATCTCTTGGATTTCCTTTTTTTAAATGTTTAAGAATTGTAAATAAATCTGTATTAGTATCTACTTCCTAGAGATTCAAAAACAACAACATATTTTGACTTTTCATGTTGCATATGAACCTTGGTAGAACAAAGCCCTCTTTCTCGTTTGTTGTTAAAATGCATTTCTTTCTTCCTATGTTGCTACTGTACCTTCCTTTTCAAATTAATAAAATTGTGCAATGACTAATAAACACCAAACACTATGTGGCCATTTCTTGATCTGCATAATTAGGGAATTACTTGTGTCCAACACACGGGGTTATTGCCAAGACAAAAGGACAAATAATTCGTGTAAGGCACTGAACAGAATGCCTGCTAAGCAGAAAACATTCAATGGGAGTTACTGACAATTTTATTTTTTTATAAGTATTGATGTGTCTTGATCTATTCTTCTGATTTCTCTCTCAATTTTAGTCCAGATCTGTGGAATTCATAGCTCAGACAATTATCATTTTCTTTGGCCCCTTTCCTTTCTTCTGTATTTGTTGTCCTGGGTGCACAGTAGGTCACCATGAGCATGATCAGCAAACAGAAATTGTGCAGAGTGGGCCATGGGCTTGTGAAGAGAGGAGGCATTTTGGTGCCCAGTGATTTTTAAGAGTGAGCAATATCAGCTCCCTTCTAGTTTGCATGAAATAATTAGGAACCTTTCACTCATCACAGAAGCCTAAACTTCTACATGCCTTGGTATGAACACGACCTTTGGCCTTAAATGCCACAATGCTCAAGTGATACCATGCAATGAGCAACACATCAGAAGAACCATCAGTCTACCTTGGCAAGGATATGAAGACCCATGGATAGAGGGTCAAGCAAATTACAGTCAGATTTACAGTGTAGGAACATTTTATGTGGATTGGAAATGCAATCTTATGATGTGATCCAAAGATATAATTGCGTATACCCAATTTGAAATTGTGTTTTCCTCCCCCAAATCTTCAAAATTCACCAAAAGCACAGAATTTCCAGACTTACAAGCCAAGTAAGCTACATACTATATTTTAATATGTCACAAGAAAGTACTACTTGCCTGTCAAACAAAAATACCTACAATCTTTGTGGCTATTATTTGATTTTAGCTAATTGCCTGCACTGGAACTTCAGCAAAGGTTTTGGTGACTTAGATTCTACACTTACTGTAGTCATTGTTGTTATAATTTTATGATCTTTTGAAAAGAGCAGTGTCATGTAAAAGCTAGCAATAATGCAGTAAAATGCACAAAGAAATCAATAATCTGGAAAGGAAGTTAAATAAGATAAAATGCCACAAAGAAGTCAAACCCAATCTCCATAACATGCCATACCTTGAATTTAAGAGTGCTCTGAGGAATTTTAGAGATAATTCTGAGGAAAAATAGAAGCATGCTTAAGGCAGCTACACCTTTAATTTTGCAAAAATGGTCATATAACTGGGCAAGGATAATGAGAAGATGCAGACCACAAGATCGATGCTACTGAAATGTGCTTCTAACCCCAGTTACCATCTGCACTAAGACATAAAGTATCCTTAATGATTTTAATGGAGACAGCACATTTAAATATAAATATTTTCACAAACATTTATTGTGCTTCAGAAGCATATCCATATGCAAATATATATTGTAATTTTTGTAGATTTATGTGCTTTAGAAGGCATCTCCTTATTTATGCCTAATCAATAAGAAAAGTAGCCTCTATCTTTTCATCCTGCTATTACATTATGAATTAGGAGTCAGACAAGGTTCTCTACTCAACCACAGAAAAACTCTAAGCTAAAAATGCCACATATCTGTTTTCTCAGATAGACAACTCTCCAGCACGGACTGCAGAATAAATGAGATCATGGGTGGTAAGTACTTAATATAGTACAGACTCTCAGTGTGTGGCAATAGCATCAAAATAATAACAGCACACTTACCACTTCTATTGCACTTACCATGTGCCAGGCTTTGTGCTAAGTGGTTTATATATGTTAACTCAGTTCTTGAAATATTTCTTGGATGTAGATACTTTTTTATCATTCTCATTTTACAGTTGAGGAAATGAACAACAGAAAGTCTAAGAAGAATTTTTAAGTTCCCATACCTAGAAAGTGAGAAACCTGATGTGGAAGCCCTTCTTCTATTAGTGAGAAATACCTCTTGATTTAACCCTAAGCAGCTATAAGCAGAATGTCACTTTCTAGATTTTTGCTCATTATGTATTAGTTTCCATCCAACATTAAAAATGAGATCAAATTACATATCTGATGATGACAGCGGTGAGTGATTGTTAGCAAATCATCACTATTTTAAGTTTGAGTGACTTTCTTCCAGAAGCATGCTGCAAAGATAACGATTACTTTGGGAAATTCTCACTAACAGATAATGAAGAACTAGACACAAGGTAATATCATACACTCTAATAAGAGATGTTCAGAGAGAGAAAGATATCGCTCCTCTGGAGGTAGAAGTGGTGGAAGGGAGACAGGACTGCATTGGAATATCATGATCCTAAGAAAATTTTAAGATAGATACGAAAAAATAAATTATATGCAATAACATGCTTGAAAACTGCCTGGTATTTTAATGGGAGATTTTTTTTTTCTTCAGTTAGAGAATGCTAAAGCATGAAAGAGCCAGCCCAGAGCCAAACACACATGAACACACCATGTTGTCAGGAATGGCAGGGTTGTTGTTTCTACCTGGGATAGAGTTGACCAGAAAAATAAAATCCTCTAACCACTCTGTACTTAAATAGCATTTTGAGGTTTAAACTCAGAGTGAACTCACTAAACCACCTGTCTTTTCATTTTATTTAAACAGAAATTCTCTTTCCAAACTCTAATTAAAGTTTGCTATTTAGACCAGCCTTTAATGTGGTGGGTGCTGCCACAGAGGCCTGGGTCTTCTAATGATTGGTGACAACCACTACTGCTGTTCAGAAAGAGGATCATAATGCGAAGAAAAATGTTAATTTCTTTCTGCCTGGTGGTAAGTATTTGAAATTATAGAACTCAAATTTCAGAAAGTCATTAAATTTGGAATAAATTGACAGAAGTTTGACCTAGTTGTGGAACTGTTGTGGGTCTACTCTATTTCATCATGATTTTACTCTTTCCTCTAACCTACTGGCATTCCCCCCAGCAAAATGCTATAAAAATTATTGAAATCTTTTACTTCCTTATGAAATTTATGATTGCACGCCATCTCTAAAAATGACCTGAGTGTCACCAGGATGGAATGATGTGGAGGCAAATGGAGTTCCTAAAATCAGAAGGGTGACAATCGTTTGCTTAAAGGTAATGACCTCCCCAGGCCACTCAAATTCAGAATGATAATTCCTCATGTGTTATGAGCAAGAGGCACCTGAATTGAAATGTTGATTTTACTCTCTTGTGCTAGTTTCTTGTCTGTGGCTATGGAACTATACAGATTTGTTAGAGCATGGTATGGAATGACAGGTGATAAATAAAGATATGGCATAGTGATAGGTAATGTGCACACTTAGTGGTTTAGCTCCGAATTAGTCAGCTTTTCATTGCAAAATATCTAAGAAGAACAACTTAAAGCAAAAAAAAAAGTTCTTTGTTTATTTGTTTGTTTATTTATTCATTTATTTTGGGGGGTACTAGGGATTGAACTCAGAGGCACTCAACCACTGAGCCACATCCCCAGTCCTATTTTGTATTTTATTTAGAGACAGGGTCTCACTGATTTGCTTCACACCTCACTTTTGCTAAGGCTGGCCTTGAACTTGCAATCCTTCCTGCTTCAACCTCCCAAGCCACTGGGATTACAGGTGTGTGCCACTGTGCCCACCCAGAAAAAGTTTATTTTAAGCTCACAGTCTCAGAGATTCAGTCCATGGTTGGCTGGTTCCATCACTCTGGGCCGAGAGTGAGGTGGAGCATCATGGACAAAGGACGACACAGAGGAAAGCTGCTCAGCTCAAGGAGACTGGGAAGCAGAGAAAAAGGTGAGAAATTATAGAACACTTGCAGGGCATGACTCCAGTGACCCATCTTGTGCAGTCACACCCCACCTGCCCTCATTTATCAACTAGTCAGTCCATTCAAGCATTGACTGATTAGGTTAGCGCTCTCACAATCCAATCACTTTACCTCTGAACATTCCTGCATTAACGCAGGAGCTTTGGAAGGACACCTCAAAGCCAAATCATAATAAGCCTATATCTGCTTCCTCTGTGAAGTTCTCACTGACCATTCCTTCCACCTATGTCCATTTCTTTCTCCTCTTCTGCCTCATGAATTATGTGTGCCACATAGTTAAAAAGGAAATAAACTCAATGCCATGGCTTAAGAGTCTCTGCTAGGAGGGGCTGAGGCATCACAGATTCATCCAACTTTGGAGAAGTAGAAAAGGGAATGTGCTCTAACTCCAATAAAAAGAGATTAAACTAACTTTTCAGATCTGAGGTCAGCCAAGTAGAGCTCTCTGACCAAATCCACAAGCTAACTGCTTTGATAGATAAAGTGTGATTAGAAAACAGCTGTGCCCATTCATTCCCACGTCACCAGTGGTCTTTTCAATGTGAGAGCAGTGGGAATGGTTGCAAGAAAGATAATAAAACCCATAAAACCTAAAATAGTTGCTGCCGCCGGTCTCTTTGCAGAAAAAAAATTTGCAGATTCCAGTATGCAGTGTTATGTCCCAGGGAAAGCCTAATAAATTAGGTGAATCTGCAATACCTTCAGTTGGTTTCAGATTCATTGTGTGGTGCGAAGGTGTATTATCATATTTAAAAGTAAGTTAAATCATTTTCCTACAGTCTGAACATTAAACTCAAAGTACAACTAAGGAAATAGCAACCTGTTCACATGTAAGAAACTGAGTATTTGAAGTGTTAAGAGATGGTTTCCTCGGCTGTAGGATGCTGAGGAAATACAGTGGTAATTTCAGCACCACCATGATTTTCACTTTAGGCACTGATAATCGAAGGCTACCCATGCTCCAGACCTCCAAATTAAATTATAATTTGGCTATTCAATATAGGTCCCCACAAAATCCATTCAGTTTTCTCTTTAGGTAGTCTGAAGTTTTTGTTTGTTGGCTTATTGTGTTCAGTTCTGCCATTTAACCACTAGCCCACATGCCTCTAGCCCAAACAGATTACCTGTTCTAATCAAGGCACCAAATTCAGTTCTCTAGGAGCATGCTGGCTTATGTGTAACTATTGATGTTTGCCTCTTTCATCCTCTTGCTTGGTTTAGCAGATATCTCCAGCTTCTCTCAATATCTGCCCTTTCCTTTAGTCATTGAAATAACATTTTTAGCAGAGCACAGGCAAGTTCTCTCTCTCTTTTGGCTTGGCATGGTCATGTGGTCAGGTTCTGCCTAATGGAATGTCAGGGGAAGAAATATGTACATCCATAATCATATAGTGAGAGGTTTTCCTGGTTTCTCCAGTCATCTTCCCCTATTTTGCTTCCTGAATGGTAAATATAATGATAAAATATTTGGAACCACACCAAAATATTCTAGGGCATACTGGGAAATCAGATAAACTCTAAATTTCTGATGTCATAGGACTGCCAGACAAGGAATGATATTCATGTACAAGAGAAATTTGTTTCTGTCGTGAAGTTACTTTATTTGGGGGTTCTCTTTTTTTATGCAATAATATCTGTTTTCCAAGGGAAATCCAGTCACTACCCTCAGAGAGACACAGTCAATTAGCTGAGGTAGCTGATTATTGACTTATTAAACCAATGATATATAACTTAAATTGGAATATATGCAGGAATTTTATAACAATTTTTTAACAAAAAAAAATCTAATCAATGCAGTTAGAAGAAGGTAAGAAATCCTCTTTGTTAGGTGCAGGACAGGCTGAATAAGTTGTCTGCAGGGCATGCCAAAGTTAGCTGCAGGGTGACCTGGACACTCAAACCCTCTGTCTGGTTCTTTATCACCTGTTTGCTTTCAAGCCCAAATGCCCAAGCCCCTGCTCAAGCCTAAACACTCAACCCACCGCTCAAGGCTGAACACTTAACCCGCCTTGTGCCGACAAGGCAGCTTGCAAACCCAGAGACCCTATTAGATTTAGGCAGCACAGCAGAAGGGCTATACAAACCTTCCCTTGCTGCTCCCCCCACCCTTCTCTTTCTCTCTTTTCTGTTGCACTGCTGCAATAAAAATCTCTTGGTCACTTTCCTTTCACTCTTCTGAAGTGGTGACATACAGGGACTGTGCCTTTTCTGTGTCTTCTCCATGGTAAGCTTTTCCCCAGTATAATGTGCATGTAGTTTTACATCAGAAGTTTCCCCCTCACTTTCTCTAGATCTCTGCACAAACAAACCACAACTGGAGAGGACTTTCTGATGTTTTGTAAAGTGTGCATTACTGCATCCTTAACCAATTTGGTGCTTTTTACTATCTGTCCTTCCACATTCATGCACTAAAAAATATACTCCAGGCCATATATACTATGTCTCCTTTAGTTTACCAATTGTCATTTTCCCTAGAGTGAGGGGAAAAAATGTGTGGAAAAGAGTAAACACTTGTTACTCAGGTATTGCTGCATGATGGAATGAATCAGTGAATGCATGTCAAGAAGACCCGAGCCAGGGTCGGGTAGATAATAAGGGGCGGTAACTTAGATGAACCTCAAGAGTGAGGTTCACCAAGAGCTCACAGGTTATGTGAAGAGCTTTGCCTTTCTCCCCAGAGGAGTGGAAGACATCAGAGGGGTTTAATGAGACTAGAGTGCCTTAGGGTCAGATAAGACTTTTAAAGAGATCATTCTCCATGCCCCATGGGAAATGGATTAGGGGGAGATTGGTGTTTAGTGGGTGAGAACTATGGTAGAATATTTCAGTCATTTAGAAGAGCAATGATGATTGGGGGTGCAAGACCAAGGCACTGCTTCAGGAACAGCACTGGCCAATTTCCATGTTTCCCTCCCTCCCTCCTCTCTGCTCTGTATAGGATGGACCTGATATTTAGTATCCATGTCTCAGCCGCTCAGTCTGTTCAGGTTGCTATAACAAATTATCATAGACTGAGTGGCTTATGAACAATAGAAATGTGTTTCTCACGGTTGTGAAGTCCCTTAAGTCTGAGGTCAGAATGTCAGTATAGTCAGGGTCTGGTGAAAGGGCTCTTCTGAGGTGCAGATGGTCACCTTTTACTGACCATCAGATGGAGAAAGTGGTGAGGGAGCTCTCTGGGATTTCATATAAAAGGACTTTGATCTCATTCTTGAGGGCAGAGTCCCACATTCCAAACACTTCCAAATACCATGTCACTGGAGTCTAGGTTCCAACATATGAATTTGGGGTGGACACAAACATTCAAGTCACTACTTCACAGGTCCCCTTGCTAGTCAGCTTCTGAGTGGGATCCTGATTGGGAAGCACTGGCAGGAGATTGAGGATGTGAGGGAGGGAAAGCCAAGGTGCCAATCCTCCTTCTGCCTGCTGACTCTTCTTAATGCAGTGTTATGTCTCCTCTGTATTTACAGCTCTCACAAACCGAGCACCTCCATCCAAGGTCCCAACTTCCTTGGACAGTCATCTGTCAATAATCCAGCTCCCAGGGTTGTCCTCCCATGGTAAGACATGCCTCGCATTCTCTCCTACACTGTAAGGTTGATAGCTGCTTTCCACAGTAGATAACCCCCAGTTTCTTAGCTTTCTATCCTGACTAATCATAACCTCTACTATGATAGCTATTTTTGAAAAATTTGGAGAGTTTCTTTTTTACTGACTAGAAAATGATAGATACAGTTTTGCATATTCTGCCACATCAATATCTTTGTTTAAAATATTTGAGATATATATATATATATATATATATATATATATATATATTTGAATGTTGCATAGCTTTTCTCAGGATTAAAATGATACTTCAGAAATGATGCCTTGCATTGCAAACTTTTAGCAACAAAATTTGCATCCGTTTATCTTCTTTGTGACTCTATGGCAAACATAAAGTTTCCAAGTCAGCAAAAAAAAAAAAAAAAAAAGAGAGAGAGAGAGAGAGAAGCATCCAGACAATGCCAGGTGGCCAGCTCCAAATCTGCATTGCTTAAAGTGAAACACAGGAAGGAAATGTCAAATGTCAGATGTGCTGCAGCATCGTGCATATGGATGCATGGATGTAAAGATTTCAATTGTTGACTTTCATTGGCTGCCATCTTTTTAAATAAAATAGAGAACATAGACTTTTTATGTTTTTCTATTTTCTGTTCAAATGATGGATCTTATTACATCATATTTCTGCTGTAAATTAGCCTAATAGCAGTTAGCTCAGTATATCACTGGTGTGGCCCAGCTGCTATTGTTTTTATTGCACTATTCTAGTGCCTCAGGGTAATTACCTTTGAGATCTCAAATGCATTCTCGTATGTAAAAACCATTCTTTTATGTTGGGTATTTTGAAGTATATATCCTCAGAGTTTGCTGTATTTTCTCATATTTATTCATCCACAATGACCATTTCATAATCAGTTTTAGATGTTCTCATATAAGCCTCAAGGAACACATCCAAGGGTCCACAAAATGAACTCCGTGTCTTTTGAGCCCAAGAGGAATTTAACACTTTGGCAGGAGTTTGGGGCTGTGTGGGAGCCATGAGTGATGATTCCAGCTCCTGCCTTTGCATGCATTAACTGCTGGTCGCCTCTGAATAATTGGCTGGGAATATTGGTTAACACGTCAAGTGAAAATGTATGTGGCGGTGTCTGTCTCCACCGTCCCAGGAGAACATCTGTCCACTCCTCAAATCCACTAAACAATTTGGCTCTCGTCTATGTGACTGGCAGCCTGTCCCACTGAGGCCCTTTGCCATGAAGCAGGGAAGGGGGAAGTTTGGGTTTGAGTTGTGTTGGCAGGTTTTGTTCAAATACTTGGAGAGCAATTTTACAAATTTGCCTGCTGGTGATATTAGCCCTTTATTTCTGTGAAAGTCAAGGGGGTGGGGGACACAACTTTTTGTGTGCATAGAAACTGCTTTGAGAAGTAGTTCTTTGGGTGTATTCAGTTAATTCTGAACATGTGTGTTTAGCTTCTCCAAGCTGCAGGCTTCCTCCATCCTCTAGAAGAGTCCAGAGTTTTGCACAGGAACAGAAATGGTTAAAAAAGAAAAGATACAGTGTCTTATAATAAAGCATAGACACAAATTCTGAGAGATCAGGTCATTGTATTCTGTGAAAAAAAAAAAAAAAAGAAAATAGAAAAACCTAACAAATTAGAAAATGTCATAGCATGAGATTAAAAAATATTGAATAAAGGACAATTTTTTAGATCATATTTGAGATTTAATTAATGATAAAATTTAGAATGTAGTGCAAAGAGTCAGTTTTAGTTGCTTTGTTTTGTTCATACCAAACCTTATGTGGGCATGCTGTAATAATAATTACAGGCCATGGACCCTCTTTTATGATAACATAAACAATAGTTATCTACATTACTGGAGTTGGCATAAGGAACTTCAGATAACAGATAATTCACCTCACTTTTATTCTCACTGGAATTTTTTTTTTTTTTTGTACAAGTGATTGAACTACTGAGCCATATCCCTAGCATTTTTTTTTTTTTTTTTCATTTTGAGACGGAGTCACACTAAGTTGTTTAGGGCCTTGCTAAGTTGCTGAGACTGACCCCAAACTTGAGAGGTCAGCCTCCCAAGTCTCTGGGATTACAGTCATGCACTACCAGGTGCAGCTCACTGGAAACTCCTATATCATGCATTTCTTGTCTATTTTCTCTCTTTGTGATCTTTTTTCCCCACTAAAGTTGGAAGTCACTATATATTAAAAGTAGAAAGGATGGTACAGATGACCAAAACTTTTTTCAGCATCCTTGGATAAAACTTTGTCTTCAGTCCAAATCCCATGGTTTTGCAGACCCAGATCTCTAATTCCCAAGACTTCCAAAGGGAGTTATTCTATTGGTGACACAAATTATCCATTGGCACTTCTAGTCACTTAAAAGAGGTAAGCTTTTCCTCTTCATGAGGAAAAAATTCTGGTCTTAGTGTCAATAAGCAGAGGTTCTAACCACCCTAAAAATGATAGATTAGGAAATTAGATAGTACCCTGCAGATACTACTCCTGTTATATTAAAAGACTAAAAATATTTATAAGAAAAATATTTACACACAATTCTCCCATTTAAGGAAAAATATTGACAAGAATTCTGAATGAACTTAAAAATATGTGAACTTGTATCCGGATATATTTCTTAAAAATGGTTATAGGTTCATAACATTGGTTGATGCATGTATTTGTGTATAAATATATGGTATGCACTATGTACACAGATGTAATTGATCATCCAATGTTCATATTTGCATCTGGGTTTCTAGTCCTTTGTAAATTAACATTCACTATGTAATTTTACGACAAGCCATTGACAGCCATGATTCCACATCCAGCTCGGGTTCCGTAGGGTCCTCTCAAATTGTAAAGTCCACTGGAAATTCATTTTCCTCACTTCCTCTTTACCACCCTCCATCCTCACTCACAGGTGTGTCCAACCCCTGCCACTCCCTCCAGAACTTCTGCTTGCAGTGGTGAAACAAGGCTACAATCTGAAACAGTCTATTCTTTTTCTACCTCACTCCGGCATCTGTCACTCATTCCATTCCTCTTCTTTGTAAACTCACTCCTCCCCAAATCTTCATCTGTGGGCTCCTTACTGTAAATAGTTCCTTCTCTTCTATTTGACCTTTCTTTGTTACCTTTGCCTAAATTCTTGCCCTCTGAAATCTCATTCCATGTTCGCTTTGACATCTTCCTCGCTGACAATTCCTCAATGTCTTCTTTGCCAAGCAACATGCTCCATTTCTCATCCATTGCTGATCATCTCCCCCAAAAGTCCTGCTGACACTTGTAATTCAAAGCAAAACAGAACTCACCATCCTAATACTCAGAATTGTTCAGTCTCCTTCCTGTTTCTTTGAATTTCATGATTTCTCTGTCTTAAAAGTGGAACCCACAGAGTTATCAATTACTCCTCTTGTTCCCTTAGTCCACCCAGAGGACTGCAAACCCAGTTCTGGGAATGCTGCCATGTCGCTGGTATACGTACCATCTTTTCCATCTCTTCTGTTTCCATCCAGGGCTAGGCATCATTGCCTCTCCTGTGTATTATTCCAGCAGCTTTCTAACAACCCCTTTAATGATAGATGCTTTGTTATCCCAACCACCTCACTTAACACTGACAGGTTAATTCAGGAAAGCTCACATAACTACAATGGCTTTCATCACTTTCTAAATTATCTCCTAATGTCTAGCCAAAATATATTTTCTGTTAATGTCTGCAGGACTTGTCCTGCACATGCTTTCCATTTGTGCTAAGTTGGACTAATCACTGAACCTCAGAGATGCACTTTTCCTTGTGCCTGTCTTGAGGATGCCATGTGCCTCACCTGATGACCCATATCCCTTATTCTGCCTGTCAAATATTACCCATTCCTTCAAGGACTAACTCACTAACACTTTTCTAAAGCCTTTGAAATGTCCATAGACTGACTAACAGTCACCAGAATTTGAAATGCCATAAAATTTCATATACTTATAACCTTACCACAGTTTGGAGTTATTTAATTAAGTTATTTACAATTGAATTTGTATTTGTCATGCTTAAAACCTACAGTATTCAGTTAATTAGCAGCTCCTGGTATACTTCCTATTTGTAGAATTGTTAAATGAAGGAGAAAAGTTCTTGACACAAATAACCCAATGACCATAGTTTTGGTGATATTATTTTTAGTTTTTAAGTTTACTTATATGCATAATAAACATAATATTTCAAAAATATATTTAACTTTTTTTTTTAACTTAAACAGAAGCATACATCAATTTTCATGTGACATGGAAAAATTGTCTTAGATATAGACTAATTTTAGCTGTTTATTTCAAATTTCTCTAGCTAATTAAAATTTTATCCACAATTGAGTACCTGAAAAAACAGTAACCTACCATTATAGTTGTATAGTTAACATGTATAAGACACAATGCTAACATTACTGTATGGTTCTTTCAAGGAAATGAAAGAATAATAGGTAAATGAGTTGCTGTATATGTTAATTAGCTTGATTTAATCATGCAACATTGTATTTATACATATTAAAATATAACTATGCATGACATACATATATACAATAATGATTGTTAATTTAATAATAATTAAAAATAAAGCATAGTTTGAGATGCCAAACAAATAATGACTATGTGATTGCATTAGTGTTTAATGTTCAACTTACTGCTTTGGTGTTAAGTAGATCTAGTCAAACACTGAGTTATGTCACTGGCATCCTATCACAGATATTTTAAGACATTGCATAATGTTGTCAAAGATAACAGAACTGATCATAAATTAAATCAGAAAAGATATGAATATTTGTTTTGCTCTTGAAAGGAAAATTCTGTATATATCTGTAAGTTCACCTAAACTTAATTCACCAGTCCTTCCTTATTAACTTGCTACAATGATAATGTGTCCATTGTTGGAAGTGGGATAGTAAAGACATCTAAATTATTGCATTGGAGTCTATTATTCTCTTTAGATCATCTTATAATTGCTTTATATACTTAGTTGCTCCAATATTGGGTGCATATATTTTTATAATTGTTATACCCTCTTCATGAATTGACTCCTTTATCATTATCATTATATAATTACCTTCCTTACCTTTTTATTTTTTTTACAATTTTTTATTTAAAATATACTTAGATATTATGACTCATATTTTGGTTTCAATTGCGTGAAATATATTTTCCATCCCTTTATTTTCTATCTGTGTGTACTCACAAAATGAGGTAGTCTTTTGTGGGTAGTATATAGTTGTCTTATTGTTCTCATTGATTCAGCTATTAATTTAAATTTAACTTGATTGTGTTAATAATTGTATAATGTGTGTGTCTTTTCACCTTTAATATACATTTTTTGTTTATTAGACCTCAATAAGCTGAAAAAATAAAAAGTCATAGATAAAACAGTAAAGAGAGATTTTATTCAGTAAATATTATAAAAATGGAGAAGAGACTTCTATGTGGAATGGAGCTAAACTCCAAATTCAATAAGGACAAATGGGAATTTATAATCAAGGATCAGGGGTAGGGCTGGTGGTCAATGGGAGGAAACTTTCTCAGAGGGCATCAAGGGCAGGAGGACTATTGCTAATGGCCTCAGTAGACTTCTTAGTAGTCCATGGTGATGAGTGATGAGATATCACAGGTGGGGGACTCTAGTTAGAATAACTTACTACAATTGAACGAGGCAGGCTGAAACTGGGACCCAAGTCTTTGAGTATCTCTAGATTGTCCCAGATAAAAGACCATGTGAGTACTTTTATTCTTTCTAACCTATCCAGAGGGAGACAAGAGTGACACAAAACGTCAGGATTTTAGTGCCTCCTGAGTCATAAAGAGATGAAAATAATGCCTCTGAATTTAAATGCCAGATCATGAGTTTTATAAAGAAAACTAAATATCTTTAGAAAGAGTCTATCTTATATTAGTTTTCTCTTGGTGTTGCAACAAATTGCATTCAAACTATCAGCAGAAAGCAGCATAAACATATTATCTTAAATTTCTGTAGGTCAGAAGTCTGACATGGGTCTTACTGGGCTAAAATCAAGACTTTAGCAGGGCCCTGTCTTTTCTGGGTATGCTGGGGAGAAGTGTTTCTTTGTGATTTCTACCTTTGAGATCAGCATTGGCTCATGCAGCCTTCCTCCTGCAGAACCAGCCTTGGAGTCAGATCACATTACTCTGACCATCACATGATTCCACCATCACATCTCCTCCTCTGATCTTTTCTTCTGTCTCCCTCTTCCATTTTAAGGACCTGGTGATTATACTGAGCAGACCCAAATGATGCAGGATAATCTCCCCGTTTTAAGGCCAACTGATAAGAATTCTTAATTCTCCTTCCCCATGTAATGTAGCACATTTACAGGTTCTAAGAATTAGGTGCTGGATATTTTTAGGAGCCATTATTATGTCTACTATCCAGTGATTCATGCACAGCCTAAATAGATAAACACTTTTGAAGCACAATACATGAAATTGAAATGTGAAAAAAAATTTTAAATGAGTAAAGTAAGCAAGATTTACATGTTCTTCCATAGAGAACTACGAATCTCATTTATTGCATTCCTTTATACACACAATATGAAAACCATCTCTTAAAGCTGATAATCTCATGGGGAAAGCATTAGAGCAGACAAGGGTATCTATTTCAAAGTTAAAAATATATATGTATAAAACAACTATTTTGTTTATGAATTTATATGTTAAAAGTTCTGTTTCTTGTATTGGATTGAGTTTTATTACAATATTTAATTGTCATCATCTGTTTGATTTTCTGCTTTGAACCTAAGTCTAGTTTAAGGATCCACTAGCTGATCATTTCCATTCCTGAACAGGCTGCCCTTGGCAAATTTCTTGCCCTCTGTTACATGACCTCAGTCTAGTTTGAAACTAGCCTGTGAACACACAGTGCTGGATCCACACCTTGTCTATGGGCAGCAGAATTGTGTGACTCCACTAGAATCTTCCTCTAGGCACCTCAGTGCTCCTCCTCCTTAGTGGAGATCTCCACCCTTACCACATTGGCCTCCTCATCTGTGACTAAGCACGATGATGCCTACCCCAGACTAAATGGAGTAAGTCCTAAAAAATGCTGGGGACAGACCATGTCCTACAGTGAACATGTGGTATGTGGTGCTTGTATTCAATACTCTTTTCTTCCTCCTCCCTTTGAACTCAGGGTGCACTTGTTATCTCTGGCATTCGACTCTCAACTCCCTTGTTTGGCTTTACCTTGGACTCAGTCCTGCCTTTTGCAAAACTCTGAACAGCATTGGTACTTAGGGCCCCTGGGAACCCCAACTTTGGCATCTGTTGTTGCCTGCCTATTTTTCCTAGCTAGTTTATATTCTCTCTTCCTGTCTTCATGAAGGATGGGAGGATTCAGAACTATTTGGAGTTCAGCTGCTTCATAAATCACATAGTATTTCAGTTTATTGGATATTTTTATGAATAATCGTGGAGACCCAAAAAAAAAGGAGGGCATTTGTCCTACGAAGGGAGCTTAAGGATGTCTGTATTGTTGGCAGCTATGCTGCATTCAGGGAGAGTCAGCTCTGCTCTCATGTGTCTGCCAGATCTGGACAAAAGATATCTGTCATCCTCATCCAGACAAAAGAACATCAATAACAACAATACGTGCAGATTCAGAGTTATCCAAAACAGGCCATTCTGTTTTTTCAGCCAAATTTGAGAGAGCAGAGGGTGTCTGCTATGTCAAAAACACGTGGGACATGCAAACATTCTCTACAAGTCTCCTCTCCAACCTGCTGCCATCTGCCCTCCACCTGAACTTTACATAAGAGTTATCCAGGAGTGTTCTGGTACCAGCTCAGTTACAATTCCTGGCACCAGCTTCACAAATCCAAACACTGAGTATCCAGCAGTGGGCACAGTGTTCAGAGCTTTCCTTGAGTGCCAGAGGAAGAGGTTTGGGTTAGCAACACTGAGCTTTCCTCATCTTTCCACTTAAAGGAGTGACCTCTAAAAATCTCTTTCACACCCATTTCCTCTTCTGAAAAAACAGAATGTTAAGGGTTGCAACATTTTAGGATCATTTATGAGAAGTAAATTAGTTAAATTATGCAAAATACCTAGTACAGTTTCCCACACTTAGTGAAAGCTGAGTGAATAGGAACTGCCACCTTTTCTTCCTCTTTGGTGAAGGGTCTATGTGATAATACCTGATGCAATTCAGAGTCCCATTATCCAGAAAAACAGGTGGGAGCAGAGGGAGTTGATGAGTTTTGCTGAGAACTTCACTCTCTCTGCGCTAGTTCCTTCCTCCAATTTACTGTTCCGTCCCCACTACTTCCTTGTCACAAGATGCCTGGGGAACTATCTGAAATTTATTTGCACAAATAGGGAAAGACTAGTGGAAATTCAAATTGACACCTTATGAACTTTAAAGAAAATGATATCTAGCTGAACTCCATTCATTCATTCATCAATCCACCCATCAAAGTGGGTAACATGTGCCATAGTCTGCATCTTACTAGGCACTTCCTGACACAGAGGAGACTAAGACAAGGCCTTTCAAAGCCCAATGGGGACTTTGCATTTATACTAACATAACTGTACTGTAATGACTATTACAATGACTTATGTCTAAACCCTTCAAGGTCAAGAAAAAGGAGGCTTCCTTTCACTTTAATGAAGGAAAAAATTGGGTTGAAGGGGGAAAAAAAATCTATATTCCAAGGAAAATGAAATCAAACCCCTGGGCAGTCACCCATCCTTCTACTACTGTTAATGCTAAGAATGTCTTTGGATGTTGTTAGTATCCTTTCTGCACTGTGACAAAATACCTGAAAACAGCAACTTAAAGGAGGAAAATTTATTTTGGCTCATAATTTCAGATGTTTCATTCCATGGCTGACTGGCTGCATTGATACAGGATTGAGGTGAGGCAGACACCATAGCAGAAGGAAGCAGCAGAGGAAACCACCTCATCTCATGGCAGGTGGGAAGCAAAGAGCAGGGAGAGCTGAGGATACTATATATTCCCCAAGGCACAACTCCCAACCCCTAAGACCCACCCACTTTAATTGGCGACCTTCTACATTTGTTCAACATCTATATATCCTTCAATTGATTAGTCCACTCATGAGGCTAGGGCCCTCTTGATCCAATTACTCCCCAAGTCCCCACCTTTAAACATTGCTGAACTGGAGAACAAGACTTCAACACAACTTTGGTGGACATTCTAGATCCAAACCACAACACATGTCTTATTTTATAGCTGGAGCACCCCGTTATGCAGGCAGAATGTGTATAATCAGTTACAAAGAAGTCTGCAGGATTCTGTGTAAATGATGAGATTTAAGGCAGGAGATAACTTGGAAAGGTGATCTGGTCACTTCTCTTGAAGCTCCATTTGCTTCAACTCCACGCACCCTGCTTAGATATGACATATTTCTTTAAGGTGAATGTAGAACTTTGTTGAAGATGTCATAATTCTGTTAGACTTCATGATACCCCTGTACAAGGAGCTCACTATACAGTCAAAATTAGCAACTAAAACCAAGATATTTCAGTTTCAAGAAACAAGTTAGGGTAAAAGCTGTATAAATAGCTTCCTTTGGATAATATATTTCTCAGTAATTAATAATTATGATTTTCTTTTAACACTTTATTTTACTTTTTTTTAAAGATTGCTTATTAAGCTGGAAATTGGGTTAACATAGTTGTGACGAGTTTTTAACTTAATAAATACTATCTTCTATGTGATGCCTTGGCACCTTCTAACTTATTTGTGATATTGGTATTGCCACTTTTCACGTAAATGAAAAAACGGAGGTTCTGGGTAGTTAACTTGTCTATCTAGAGATACAAAAATGAGAAATTTGAAACTAGGATTGTTGGTCCAAATTATGTCCTCTCCCTTAAAGCAATTAAATTTTATCAAAAAGTAGAAGGACAGAATTCAAGAGTTATTAACAATTACATCTTATCTCCTTGCTATTCTCACTCTTTTTACAAATCTCAATTTTCTTACAGAATCAGAGAAATAATTATTGTCAGACTCAATTTGTTTAAGAATTTCTTTGTACCCTTGCTTTTGCTAATGAAGAGAGGAAATCAAGTGGCATAAATTGTATGGGAAGGAGAAGTTTCCCTTATGAGGAGATATAATTTAAGTGACCAGTGTCACAAACCTGCTGGGTGTCAGAGGCAGAATAAGATCTTGTGTCTCCAGCCTTTTTCTTTTACACTGCACTGCCAAGACCTTTCTAACTGATGTGGATAAACATTCAAGACAGATTTCCCTTCCATATATCTTATGCCACTTGTCCTTTCTGTCTTTGTTACCAACAGCTGAGGTAAGAAGAAATTCTGGAGCCCACATGAGTTTGTTATTAATTATTTCTCTGAATTTTTAAGAGAGTTAAGATCAGAGTGTATTGCTGGTAGATAAGAAAGATGTTTTTCTGTTGTTGTCGAAATCATAAATACCCTCACTTAATCATCTGCGTTTAAAAGGGGAATTTGGAATAGAAACTATAATTGGAGACCCGTGGCCCAGGAGAGCTCAGCCTATTCATTAAAGATATCAGTGCATATTCATAGTACGAAGCTGAAGCTGAGTTCTAAGGAGGCCTAGTATTCCGCAGCTGGGAGTGGAAGGGCAAAAGGTGAATTGTATTTTTTAAGCCTGTCACTTTGAAAACTCCCTGCCTCCAATCTCAATGCGTTTCCAGGATTGTCAGCCTCCCAGCAGCAGTGAAGTGGGAGAAGCAAAGGCATCTTTGGAAATAACTACACGTAGTGCTACTTAACCTCTCCCCAGGCTTGTGAGAACTTGTTTATCTGGCAGGTTTTTCCAAGGACTCTGCTCTTTGGACAATGGAGTTGGCAATCTGGAGACTGTAGCTTCATAATAGAGAGGCTTTAGGGAGAGACGCTTCCTTTTAAATAGATCTAAATGGATAAGTATTAAGTGACTTCCCTGCAAACAAGTTCAAATCGTGATTGAATATATTCAGGTTCCATTCTGATCTCATGCTTTGAACACTTGAACCCTTTTTCATTGGGTATTAAGCTGCAATTTTATGGTAGGTTAAATGATGCCACCATGTGCATTGAAGTTATTCTTAAAATGGCCATTGTAGCATTTCTTATTTCGTACTGAATAGTTTATGCATGAATGATATCTCTACTTTCCAAAAGTTTTAAAAATAACATGTGCTATACAACCAGAAAAGCTTGTGTGACTAACCTGTATTCCAGGTACAGTTGCATTAACAAATGAATTCTGTTGGGATTTTAGTCAAAGCTCTTAACTTTAGAAATGCATTACCAAAAACCTATGTCAAGGTCATTGCTGTTTGCAAGGAGCAGAAATACATGTAAAGAAGGGAGGTAAGAACTCTCACTTCATAATACAGAACGATAATGGAGAAAAATTATGTTAGGCTCAGCTGGGCTGCATGGAGATTGATGTGAAGATCAGGAAATAAGTCTCTTTATGAATTATGATGCTAGTGGCTACAAAGATATTGAATGCCCAGACTACAGTTAGAATAAATAAGGGCATCTCCCATATACACTTCAAATAATCTAAAGATGCTTTAGTTACAGATTGACTAACTGAAAACTTAAGAAAATTACAAGAGATGAAGGCTTTTTTTCTTGCTTCTATTCTACTGTAATCAGTGTGTAAGCTGTGGTTCTTTTGTTACTTCATGGTTACAAGATAGCTGCTGCAGCTTTAGACATCATATCTTTACTTAATACCATCAGAGGACAAGGAGAGCAGGGTTTTTTTTTTTTTCCCCTTGTATATTTTCTCACTGAGAAAAAAAATATTGCCAGAATTCTTGGAGTTTATCATCTATTATTAGTCCATATGCCCAAAGTTTAGCTACAAAGGAGATTGAGGAAGTGAGTATCTAGCATCATGATCCAACAGAATAAGAAATAGATGGGAAGTAAGTCATTGCAAATGCAACCAGCAAATTCTGCCATTACTTCTCTCTTCCTCGGGGGCCACAGAAATATCTGTACTTCTGTTTCCATGAAGTTTTAATAAGTTTTTGTGTTTTCAGGGCATATGGCTATAAAATGAGTATTCTCCCTAGATCTTCATGAAATATCCACATTAATAAACATTTTTCTTTGTTCTCCAATTTCAGATTTCTGAAATTCTTAATTAAAAAAATAATGATCCAACTCAACTACTCAACGAACCTGATAAGTAATAGTGAATGACTAGGCTTAGGTTCTCTATTCCTATTAGAGGTGGAATAGAGAGTGGAATCAGATGGTCCAGTTCAGATCCAGTGGGAATCTTGCCTGGTAATGTTAAACATGTCTAGTGTCCCCTGAAGATAGATACCTGAGGCATTTGGTTCTGCCTCCTTTCCTAGCATTTTATAGCATGTAATTCTTGATATTTGCTTATTTATTAAAGTCAGCTAATCAATCAAAACAATCTTTATTTTGCTATTGAAGTAGCATTATGCTGAACATGAATACTTTGATAAATACCATTAATGTATGGATATATGCATACCTTGTAAATATTAAAAAGGAAATTGCTATGGTTGTTAATTATTCTAATTGCATTATTAGAATAACCGATTCAATAATCCAAGAAATTTTTCAGGATAAAATATAGGTTGACACATAGTTTCCGTAATGTATC
The DNA here is from genome assembly GCF_048772815.1 of Callospermophilus lateralis. Lineage (NCBI taxonomy): Eukaryota > Metazoa > Chordata > Mammalia > Rodentia > Sciuridae > Callospermophilus > Callospermophilus lateralis. The sequence goes on from NC_135312.1 coordinate 14,097,643, forward strand.
ACATGATAATACAAAGCATACGGGTCAACATTGGTTAGAATATAGACAATAGTTTTTAATGAGCAAGCATCAATGCACATAGTATTTATTAGCAGATTTCTAAGAATTTGATCTGGTCTGTACCTGTAATGCAATACCAAAGAGACCACAACAATGGACTCTTTTACATTATGTACTTAAAAGTTAGATTTGTATTTCAGGATATTAAGGATAAATTATTCTGTAACTTTGAATTCTATTAATTTCTTTCCTGTGTGAAGGTTCTGAATTTTCCTCTGATTCAGTGCTTAAAATTAAAGAGCTTCACACTGATATGGATAGTATCATCAATACTGCTCTGTTAAGGAAACTGTGAGTCCCTTTAGAAGATTCCCTAGAGAATGTAAAATAATTAATAGAAAGATCCAAAGGAAATTGGGGAATCTACTTTAGTAGATTTTCATATGAAACCAGCAAGCACCTCCGAATTCAGAACTGTATCCTAGCTATTTGTATGTCCTGAACTCAGAGGTATATTCATTCCATATTATCAAACTGAACTGAAAACAGTACACAATTTATACCTTAAACCTACTCACCATCTCTGGCAAGATTCAGTGCTAGAATATATTTGGGCTTTAAAGGGTAACATGAAGTTTCTGCTCTCAATCATCTTTAAACTAGGGTGAAAGAATGCATTACAGATGAATGAAAATATGATGTCCTATTAAAGCTGCTGGTGAAACACACTTGTGATGCACAAAATAAACATAAAGACCCAAGGGGAATTATTCTTTGTTCTCTGAAGAAGCCAGAGAGTTTAGAGAATTTAATTTGTCTCTTTCTTACCCACCCCCCCCAAAAAAAATACAGGATGCCTTTCTAAGGCTAGAAGAATGATTCAGTCACATAAAAAAGAAAGAATTACAGATGTTGGTGCTGTGTCTCTGAACTTCTCTCTCCTCTTTTATCTATTTGTCCATCTCTTACTTTCTTATCATCATTCCTTCTATCTATCATCATATATCTCTTTATTTGCTTAACTATCTAGTCTTTCTTTCTTGTCATTGACTATTTGGTGATGCGATGACTGCAATAAATAAAACCGCAGAATAGCACCCACAGAAATCGAGCTGCTAGAAATGCCAAGAACGACTCTCAGTCCTGCTCAAGGACCCACATTAGCTTAGCTCCTTCCAGGTGGAGTAACCTGGGTGGAGTAGCGTTTCAATTAGAATCTTCGGTTCCAGTAGCTTTGAGCCTTTTATGTAGCTTTAAAAGCAAAAGACAGTCCATGATCAGAACAAAAAAGGCCACTAACTAAATTACCCTCCTGGAAGCCTGACTTTTAAAAATTTCTATCTCTTCAAGAAATGCAAATGAATTATATGATATATAAACATTTTTCTGCTTATTGAAACATAAAAATCATAAGGCAAATTATTGTTCATCTAAAAAGTCATGTTTACCTTCTGATTTAATGTGCCAAGTTCACAACAATGAGAATCAGCCTCCTTGTTCCATCCTGTGGTTATCAGAACTCAATCAAGAACTACTTGGTTGGACTGTGGCCTGAGATAATGTATTTCTTCCTTAGCCTGACAGAGAGGACCTGGCATGAACTGATTCTTCTCTTGTCTTATCTTCTGCCCATCCTTTGTCAGCACTGAAATATCTAGTCTGGTGTCAAACTGTCCTCCTGAACTCTGTCTGCTGTCTCCGCTGTGCCTTTGACTACACTGTGCCCACTGCCCAAATGCCAGTGCTCCTGTCACTGTGCCACCTCCTTTCATCCTTCCGGGTCCCTGTCAGTGTCTCATTTTCTGGAAGATTTTTCTCAACCTCTGGAATTTACTCCTGTCATTGTTCAACCTCTGGAATTTACTCCTGTCATTGTTTATCTATTGCAAGTTCATCATCACCTTATGAGTCTGTTTCTCCTGCTAGTTCTAAAATTCATCTGCATATCTTCTATGTGTCCCAAAAGAGTACCTAGAATGTACCAAGGCTCAGCATATACTTACCAAAGTCAACTTAACTGAAATGGTGAAATTCACCTGAAAATTTCCAAACAGGGTATGAATAAGAGACAAATAATGTTCACCAAAATTTATTCCGGAATTGGAAATGGGGATACATAAATATGGGTAAATATCAGAGAGACTTATTAGGAAACGACAGCTAATTGTTTAGACATGGGCTAATACAGGCCAGTACCAAGGCAGAAATCATAGGAATGAATTGGAATAAATCGCTTTTAAGAAGAAAGCTTTGGTGAATTAAGGAGAGGTAAAGAAGGGAGCCAAAGACCCCTTAGAGTTTCAGACTGAAGGATCAGGAGCAGAGAGGTGCTCAGTTGTGTTCAAATGGCCTCCTTGCTTTGTTACCTTGGAGAGGGAAGGTACATTCAGAAGCGAGAGGAGCAGCAGTCATAAACAGAATTTCACATCAAAAGGCAAGGGTAGAAGCTGAGCAGAGAGGTCAGCTATGAAGAACGTAGCTGCTTTGACACTGGTGGAAAAGCATGAAGAACATTAGATGTCAGGGTGCTCCAGTATGGAGGCAGGTGGGAAGGTGGACCTGGCATCCTCCTGGGGGGAACCCCAGCAGGCACCACAGTACAGCCCCTAAGGACCAGCACAGGTGAGTCTGGGACAGCATGGGGGTGGAACCCACAACCCTGAGGATCAGCTCCGCAGAAGAATCGTTTCCAAGTACAGAGGTCTTATTATTACCACTTTTTAAATACCATATTATCTGTGAACATCTCAATGTTAACTTCTCTTTGTTTCAGTGCCAATTTGTCTTCTCTAAGATGGACTTAGGCGTGTGCTCATTATTAATGCCTGTCCTCTGTTTCCACACCATGATTCCAGGACTCTCCAGTAAAGGAGGAACTCACCCAAAGAGCTTCACCATTTGCATGGAGCCAGCTTAACCCAGAGCATAATTGACTTTATGGCCAGTGACTTTCTTAACTGGAAACTAAATTGGCTGAAGCAAGAACCTGCTGTCTCCTGTGGGCTCGTTCCGAATGGCAACGTTCCCTATTATATGTGAGGACGTCAGCCTCGGCTAACAACCTCCTGTGGGCCCCTCTCTTACCTACTTCCTGATCATGCCTCCTTCCCTCCTGGACTTATTAACTGAATACTCTCAGCTGGGGGTTTTCTGCAGCAAGCCTGTGCCAGAGTCAGCCGAGCGTGGAAGCTGGGCAGCCCCTAACTCTGTGGAGTATAGAAAAACTGCCTGGGAACTCTTTGTAGAGACTTCATTCATTCATTCATTCACTCACTCATTCACACATACATTCATTCTGTAACTCACACGTTCTTCCTAGTCAATATTTTTTGAGCATTATTTAAACACCAGCCATTGTATTCACCACGTTTGGCAGGCTGGAAGAATAGTCAAGAATGAACAAAATTAGAGAAATATGCACAGGAGAAGGGAATAAAGGAAACAGAGAGTGGTACGCACGTGTTATGGTTTGGATGTGAGGTGTCCCCCCAAAAAACTAAGTGTGAGACAATGCAAGAAGGCTTAAAGGAGAAATTATTGGATTTGAGAGCCTTACCCCAATCAGTGAATTAATCCCCTGACAGAATTAACTGTGTGGTAACTGAAGGCGTGTAGGATGTGCCTGGAGGAGGTGGAACTTGCGGGGCAGGGGGATTGCCTTTGGGATATATATTTTTTTGTCTGGCAGGGGAAGTTTCTCTCTCTGTTCTCCTGATCATCATGTGAACTCCTTCCCTCCACCACACTTCCACCATCATGTTCAGATTCACCTTGAGCCCCGAGGAATGGAGCCAGCTCAATATGGATTGAGACCTCGAAACCTTGAGCACCTAAATCAACTTTTCTCCCTCTACAATTGTTCTTGTGAGATATTTAGACACAGCAGTGAAAAGGCTAACTAAAGCACCACACTATGATGTATGGTAGACAACCTGAGGCAATATCTCCTAGGATGCTTAAAAAAAAAAAAAATCTGTATTCCTGGGCTCAACCCAAATTGGTGGACCATGAACACAGGGAAGTATGTTTTGAATATTTCTTAAGAAGTCTCTAATGTGATTAGAGATGAATAACAAATTTTGGAATAAAACATTATTTTTGCAGTGATTTGTTATGTAATGATAAATATTTGAAGACAATATATTCAAATTTTTAAGCACGAGAAGGATCATGAAGTTCATGCAGGTTTGTAGAAATGTAAACGAGGAATGCATCCACTTATTTTGAATAAGAGATGAGGTGAACTGTTTAATATTATAGAACTCTGAATACTCACAATTTTGTTTCCAAACACTAATGACATGATACCTGGGAATTTACTTTATAATTGTTAGTAGAAGAAATCTGTCCAATATAAAATTTTATATTTAATATAACACATACTTTGCAATTGTACACTTATTATATGATTAAAAGTCTACCCATAAACAAAACTCATACCTTAAAATGTTTTGGAATCTATGCCTTAATATTCTTAGATATTGCTGCCATTTGGCACAAGGAAGAGGATGGAAAAGAGTAGCATTCTTCTCTTTGTTTTGGTTATCATGAAAGTGGATATTGTCCTGAATTCCCAGTTGCTACTTGACATGAACTTAGGTTAAGCTTCTTGATGTAATAAATAAAAAAAAAATAAAATAAAACACTGGTTGAGCACTACCCTAAGCTCTGAAAATACAATGGAGGTTGAACAGTGGTTGCTGCCAACAAAATGAAGAGAGACAAATAGGCAAATAAAATATAATTGGTCAATAATGTTGTGGGATACCATGAGATTTTTTTTTTTTCCGCCATGAGGAGGAATTAGCTATGAAGGCCTTCTTGGAGTGATAGTTATCTGAGGTCAGAGAAACAAGTGGCATCAACTGGGTGTACTTATGTGTCTGATGTGTTGTAAGGTGTCTGTAGGGGTGGTGGAGTGGAATGTTTCCTCTGTATTCCATCTCTGTCTAGCCCCTGTCTAAAGAGCTTACCTGAACCAGAATTTATAGACTTTTCCAACTTGTAAGCTGAACCTCAGCTGAAACAAAAGCCAGAACTAAACAACCACAAACCTCAAGTTGTCTGTGCCCCTTGATACCTTGTTTTGAATGCTTCCCCATTGGTGAGCCTTATGACTTCAATTCTATCCAAATCCTCTGCATTTCATCTGCATTTCCTGTATTTATGAGTGCATCCTGGGTGATAGAGTGCTTCTCATCAGAAGTAGAAACGTTGCCTACTTCTGATTTCTATTTCATTCTCCAGGCCTGATTTCAGTCATCACCTGAATTCTGCCTCACCTTGGTGGCTTGTATCCCCAACTCTTGAACTCCTCAGGCATATGATGTGACAACATTCACATTCTGGTTCTTTCAACTTAACAAAGAAAGGAAAAAAAAATGTATTTTTTCCCCTGAGGCATGTTATTGAATGAGTTCACTCATGTTTGTTCTACTGCTAACCAGTCTGTACCAAACTCCATGTGGTTATTTCCTTCTGCAAGAGAGCCAAAGACATTAATTGAGTAGGTATCACCACTGTGTTGCTCTGACTCTAGAGATTGTTATTTCTTTATGAAATGAGAGAAATGTACCTACTGGAATGTAATACACAGGATTAGCAGCAATTCCAATAGTCCTTTAATCTTTTTTTTTTCCTTTTCAGAAACAAAACCAAACACACCAAAATGTCTGCCTCAACTTGTTAAATGAGATTGGAGAGAAAGAATGAAACATAATAATGACATGTCAATTTCTACTGAAAGTGCCAATCTATTGAGCTAGTAGGGTAGGCATTCCTTTCTGGTTCCCTGCCCTTAGATGCTCATCTACTGCTCCAAAATAAAAATGTTTCTTCCCCCCAATTTTTTTTCCAGAAGTTGATAAACAGCATTCTCCTCTTCTTCTTGTGGCAAGAACATTCTCCATACTTCCACTTTCTGACTTCAGGGCTTGGAAGGACTTACCCCATTTATATTTTGAGTGACTTGTCCATAAATGAATGTATGACCCAATTTTGGCTGATGAGAATCATACTTACGTTCTTTACTTGAATTTTTAAGAGATAGCTATTTTTTTTATTATAAACATGGAGTTGGGGTTGAGCATCTTGTGAGCTACCATTTTACTTCAGCATGAAAGAGGCCAAGAATGGAAAGAGAACCAGGATGGGAGATAGGAGTCCTAATGATATTTTTGAGCCTGTGGATCTGGACATTCTTTGCAGACTCCCCTAGAATTCTTTTTCAATATTTTTATGCTTTAGTTTAAAGTAAATTTAATTCAAATTTAAAAATAGACATTAGTAAAGTAGAACAAAACAGTAAGTCTTCACTAGCTTTATTAAAGTCAAGAGTCATTTGTCTAAATAAAAGTTAAAAAACAAAGAACACTACTAGTAAATGTCATAATGATTTACTTAATCATTATAATTATAATGATTTACCCTACATTTAATAATGTGAGATATTTATCATAAAAGTGAGATACAGCATGGTAAGTCATGTTATGTCTATATAAAAATACTCTGGTACTTAGAAATAATGATTAATAAAAATATAATTTTTATGAGAATAAATGACATATGTCAAATTAAAAATTAAGACATTAAGAGAGAGCCAGACGCAATGATGCTTACCTGTAATCCCAGTGACTCAGGAGGCTGAGGTAGGAGGACTGCAATTTTGAGAACAGTTCTGGCAACTTAGTGAGGCCCTACAGCTTAGTGAGACCCTGTCTCAAAAAACAAAAAGGACAGGGGAGTGTAGCTCAGTAAAAAGCACCCCCCAAAACAACAAACAAAAGTCAAGAAAAAAGAACACAGATATATATAAATGGCTTATGTATATTTTGCATGTCTTTCTTTGGAATTAACTCTTTTACTAATACAAAATATCATTATTATTATGAATATTCCCTACTTTTTTTCTTTCTTTTTTGGGGGGCGATACCAGAGATTGAGCTCAGGGGCACTTGACCACTGAGGCACATCCCCAGCCCTATTTTGGATTTTATTTACAGGGTCTCATTGAGTTGCTTATCATCTCACTTTTACTGAGGCTGGCTCTGAACTCATGATCCTCCTGACTCAGATTTCCAAGCCACTGGGATTAAGCAGTGAGCCATCACACCCAACTGTTCAGTCCCCTAGAATTTTTAAGAAAGTGAAATACTGATTTGGTATTATGTTTCTATTTTGTTTTATGGGACAATTTCATTTAGATCTTTTGAAAATGAAACTAAAAGTGTTTTGCTTAACAGACTAAGGAAAACCTACTTAATCCTATCTTTTGAGGCTTTCCCAGGTCTCTTCCTCAGCTACTTAATTTCTAATCCTTTTTCCTTATATGGGAGTATGTGGATTCCCTGTTAGAGCACCTATATAATTGTTACAGGATAGCAATGTTTGCATAAGCATGCGTTCCCCCAGAAAATTCTGACAATGTGGAGAGAAAGGGCTCTGTACCTTTATCCATCCACAGCAACACATATGCATAGATTCAGTAAAACAGACAATATCAAACATTTTCTTCTGCTACAAAAAATTAATTTATTGCACCTTAACACTCAAGAATGAATTTAAGCTTAATGAGAATACCTGCTACTTAAGTTGTCTTTTTTGTTGTTGTTAATTTGACCCTCAGAAAGCTAGATTTGTGGTTTGAAGCTGCTTCTCTTGACCATGATAGAATTTATCCAACTGTGGCACTGAAACTGGTTTTCAGACTTAGGAACTAATAGGACTCAAGATCAATTTTGAAGAGCAGGAATATAAAATAAGAACTCAATCTGGGTTAATCTTAAGAGACTCAGATGCTTATTCAGATTGATAACTAATGAATAATATAGCACTAATTCATAGGAAACTTTTTCAGGGGCAGTGATTTAACCCAAGTTTTTTATATTGCACACAGTAAAGAGGCAATTTAGGTATAATTAATTCTGTTTTGCAGTTGGGAAAATGAAGGCTCAGAAATTTGGCAGTTAACTTTTGCTGTGTAAGGAACTACCCCCAACATTGATGGCTTAAAACAAGATGCATTTGTTATTTTTTCAGGATTTTAAGGATCCTGATAAGTAGCATTTTTGGTCTGGGTTAGTACAGCTGATTTCTATACTCAGCTGAGGTTATTGCTGGTGCTTTAGGGTCTACAATGGCTTTCTTGCTATGTCAACTTGATGGAAAGATTTTGGTCAGGGAACTTCATTTCTCTTCTACTATGAAAAGCTCAAGTGGGTTCATTTATGTTGTAGCCTCAAGTTATTAAGCACAGCAAGAGAGATAAACTCCTGGAGAACAAACCCATTTCAAGTCTCTGTGTGAAATTTACTACTATCCCACAGATCTCTCATTGGACACAATCTTTTATTAATGCCTCATTTGTGGTATTCAATAGAAGTCCTATATAAGAATAACCCAAACTCAAGTCCTAAGACTTACTATATATCATAAAGTAGGGAGATATAGGAAACATGAGACATCTTTCCTGTCTAAAAGTTCTTAAGTTAGAGAGAAATTATATTTATTTATTTACTCATTTATTTATTCATTCATTAACTCACTAATATTGTACTGTCTCAAACAAATCTGTCCCAGAAGAGATGACCAAGAACTACTAGCAAGAGTTTATTTATATGACCTCTGCCATATAAATACCTACCCACTTTTATCTGGAATTAGCAACATTACAACAGAAGCAGTTTCCCAAGGGTCCTGTCCTCCTCCAACTGTGATGGAGATGTGTGAGAACCCCTTTAGTGGAGAGTGGATGGAGTGAGATAGCTAGCGTGTCTATCCCTCCACAGGATCATGACATTTGGCACGTCCAGCAGTTGGATGGTCTATGCAAGAGCCCTGACAAGTACTCAAGCTGCATAAGACATTCTCTCTCCTGAAGACAAGGGGTTGGGCATCAGAATCCTGCCAGATGGAGGAAATGGCCACAAACACACAAAAAAGACCTGGAGGTTCATTTTGTCAGCAGTCAAAGGGCAATGGGAAGCTGTGTATTTCTTCTCCCAAACTGTGAGAAAACCAGGCATTCAATTCCACGGTTCCAAATTCAAACCAATCAAACATTGGCAATTTTGGATACTTTTATTTTGAGGCTTTAGCTTATCTCCATGGGATAAAATCTTTTCCAAACTGGCTTTAACTAAAAATGTCATCCATCCCAGCTGCTCACTGGTTAGCAGAGAGAGTGGTAACAGAAGGCCCCTTTTGATAGCCCTATTCCATAATATCATTATCCAAATTTGCATGGCAAAGATGTGGGAACTATTTATATGTTGATTATTACAGTGCTGCAGTTTATATTTTTTCCCAGCACAGTTGAAAATTATATTTAGAAAGGCTGACATCATCTTTAAATATACCTTATAGCTCTCATTTGGTGGAGATGAGCTGTTGAAATACATGCCACCTACTCAACTTCTCAGAAAAATGGAATCAATGTTTCACACATGGTTATATATAAATGTGTGCCCTGGCATGAGACTGAACTGGAAGCTAGAAAATTGCGAAGGAGTTCTGCACACTCTAGTTTTTGCCTTCTCAGTTTGTTCTTTATTTAAAAGGAGAATGACAAAGTGACTTAGTTGTAAAAGCAAGGTTTTGTAGCCAAAATGTAGAGGTTCTGAATTCTAGCTCTGCTTCATATAGTAGATTTCTTATTCTTGGAAAAGATATTTATCCACTGTAAATATCTCTATTTCCCAACAATGAAATGCGATTGTGAATGCTCACTTGAGAATTATTGGAGATAAATTTGCATCATAGAGTTAATGCTTAGTGAAAACAAATGTTTACTATTGTTAACTATGTCCCCATTTTATTGGGGACTCTAGGTAGATCATGATGGTTGATTTTATAGCAATATGACTGGGCCACTGGATGCAAGATATCTGGCCAAACATTAATCTTGTTGTTTCTGTGAGGATCTCTTCGGATTAGATCAATACTTACAGCAGTAGAGGAGTACAGCAGATAGCTCTTCCTGAAGTAGGTGAACATTGGTCCAAGTCGTTGTTAGCTAAATAGAATGCAAAGGAGATCCTCCCCGCAAGTGATAGAGAATTCTTCCTTCCTGATAGCCTTAAAAACTAGACCATCAACATTTTTCCCCCCTGACTTTGGGGTTAAATAAAAACCTTGGCTCTTTCTGTCATTATTGGATGGGAACTACACCAGGAGTTCTCCTTGTTCTCAGGCCTTCAGATTTTGACTGGAACTAGTCCATTGGCTTTGTGGAATCCAGCTTGTGAACTCACCCTGAAAATGCAAGGCTTGCCAGCCTCCATGATTATGGAACCACTTTCTTAGAGTAAATATTTTTCTCCGTCCCTCTTCTCTCTGTTGTTTTATCTAAGCACACACATACATGCCCACACACAGAAAGTATACATAAAACACACTATGTGTATCCTATTGACTCTGTTTCTCTATAGAGCCTAATACATAGATCATTTATGTGTATAATTCCCAATAATAATCTATCATAATGAAATATATTGTTCTATTTTTTTTTACAATTTTATTTATCAATTTTTAAATGAGGAAATTGAGGCCTCTATGAACAAAGTAATGTGTCTGTGTCCATAGAGATGGTGGAAGCACAAAAAGAAATCTGGAAACCTGATATTCTGTTTTACCCATTGAACTGTCACCCGTCATTGTCTGGACATTACATATTAGACAAATTGGCTGCTGTTCTAGAACTGAGAAGATTTTGGAAACCAGATGCTTGGAGTAAAACTGAATAAAGGACACTCTAACACACTCACCTACTGTAGGGCAGTGTGAGAGCAACACCTCCCAGCATCGTAGTGTTGTAGAGAGTAAGTCATAGAACCCACAGGCTTAAATCTTTGAAGTGAAGTTGGAACGGGAACATATTTTGGTTCTCCCTCCACCCTTTATCTGTCTTGAACCCGGAATCTGACTGCTAATTCCAAGTAGATTTGTGTTTGTATTTCTGTGTCACCTGTAAGTGACCACAGTTCTAGAGGGAGATCCATAATTCAAATGGCATCGAAAATGTTTTATTTCCATAAACAAGCAAATTTAGATGAGGATAATTTCACATTGAGGCTTCGTGGCTTAGAATAATTAAAAATTCACTTTGTTTGTTATAATAGACCAATTTTTGCACTTCAAAAGCAAAGAGCCAGATATTCAAGTTAAATACATTTTTGAAGGATTATAGGACCACCAAATTTAATAACCTGAAGTCTCTAAATGATACTTAGATACTATATTTTGCCAAACTTGACTATTATGAAAAATTCTTGAAAATCATTTACTTCATGAGTGGAAATGAAAATACAGCTGCAACTGCTAAGAGTCGTGAGATGACATTTTCTTTTTTATAAGCTGGTTGGCAAAAACTCAACTTTCATAAGCACATATGCCTGTCTCCAACTTTTAAGGAGTCAGTTTTATGTTTCATACCCTTCTTTCTTCCTGCCTGTTAAACAAGTACCATTTTGAGCCAAGATCAGTTTTTATATGAAGCTCAAAGGTAAATCATTTTATATGTATTTGCATAGGCATAATTGTTTCCACATACTCCATGCCCACTACCCCCCACGGACTGCATAACACTGTCAGGTTTGAAACCTCATTCTCAACATATCATGCCCTTGTTCAAAAAAAAGTTTCAGTTTCATTAAATCATAACATTTCATGCTGTTATTCATAGTTTTCTATAACCTGACCCCACTTTCCTTTGTAGTTCTAATGAGAATAATATCCTTCTTTTTAAAGACTGTTTTTCTTTCTCTATACCTTTTGACTCCTAGAAAATAACAACTCAAAGTGAAGTTTGAGGGGGTCCATAAATTAGAATTATTTCCTGGCTTCTATAGTGCAAAAACAATTGAGAATTAAAATATGGGAGCCACCATGATTCAATCAAACCATCTTTACAACTAAAAATGTAGATATGGAGAACAGCATGGTAGGTGACTGCTTTCATGTAGGTTATTCAAACTTTCTCTCTCCTTTACTCTAATTTGATCCCCTTCTTCCAGAAATGTAGATACTTCCTCGCAGAGGCAGATCCTGTCCTGGTTAACTCACCACACCAGGAAAAACAGGCTGTAATTTGCCCTCTCAGCAAGATACCTACCTGAAAGAATGTTCAGTGGGTTGAGTTGGGTTTACCTGCTTCTGCCTCTGTCCCACCACTATGGAAAATCTAGACAAGGTAGACCCGGGTAGAAAGAAGTTTAGTGTGTTTTCATTAAAGCTCTGTTAGTGCTCTATTCCTGCATAAGAAATTACCACAAAGTCAAGAGTTTAAAACCGTACTTACTTATTAACCCAAAATTCTATATGTCAGAAGTCCAGAGGGACTGGGGTCTCCACTCAAGGTGACAGGCTGAAGTAAAGGTAGTTGACAGACTAGGCTCTCGTCTGAAATCTTCAGAGAAAAATTCATTTCCAAACTAAAGACATTGTTATTGTTGGAAAAATTGAGTTCCTGATTACTAACAATGAAATCACCATTTCCATGATGGTTGGTATATAGGGTCTACTGTCGGTCAGATACCCTCATTTCCATACCCCTCCTCTTTCTCAGGTCCACAGTGATGAATCAAATGTGTCTCATGCTTCAAATTTCTGACTTCTATACATCTGAACTCCAGACATATTTTTTTAAATAGGCTTATTATTTAAGAACAGTTTTAGATTCATAGTATTTGTGGAGATAGTATGGAGCATTTCTATATCCCATATGACTGGTTTCCCCAATTTTGGACATCTTAAATTATCATGGTATGTTTGTCAAAGTAAATGAACAAACTTTGATATATTGTTAATTACTGACCTCCCTATTTAACTAAGTTTCTTACATTTTTCCTCTCATTTCCTTTTTCTTTGCAAAATTCCATTTAGTATGCCACATTATATTAAAAAATCATAGTTTTTTGGTTTATCTTTCTTATCAGTTTCTCATATTTCCTTGTTTTGATGATTGCAATGGTTTTGAGGATTACTAATCAGGTATTTTGTAGAGTGCCCCTTAATTTGGGTTTGGCTAAAGTTTATCTTATGATTAGACTGGGATAATATGTTTATACAGGACCACTAGAGTAAAATACCATTGTCATCAAGAAAACATATTATCAGTATAATTTATCTGCCCCTCAAGTTAACCCTGGTTACCTGACTTGGTGCAGTGTTTATCAGTAGTAAATTCTCAGAAGTAATTTAATCTTTGAGACTCCATTTACAGTATACTTTGAAAGTAAACTACAAGATACAGTCCATACTTAAAGGATGGAGAGTTCTGACTTGTGACATTCATATTAGAATATGTACATAAGTTTTATTTAATTTTAAAGCACAAGACATTTGCCCCGTCCACTTATTTCTTTATCCCCCCATTATTTATATCTGTATGGAATAATGGATATTTTACAATATATGCATAGTCTATTTATTTTGTTTCAGCTTTAGCCACTGGGAGATGCTTCTGTTGGCTCCTATATCCTTCAATATACCCCCATCTTTCCATCATCATGTGTTTCTCAATACTTAATTAGCTTCTAGCACTACAAAATGCTCTCTAGTCTCATCCTGTATATTTCCTACCTATATTCTTTAATGAGCCATTTCTCTAAGTTTCACTGACTCCTCTTATTTGATAATAGTTTTAGAAACCAATTTTCAAAGATAGAGTACTTGAAGTGATCTATGCTACTGTAGTGACAACTCTCGTAGGCATGCACAAATACATGTGTATTTTTATGTACACATGTACATATCTACTAACTAGTGTATGCACACATATAAAATAGTTCTATATATAAACATCTGTGTTTACACTAACCTAGACACATGCTATTACTTAATTTTTCCAACTAATTAATTACCACCTGGGACATTTTAGCCTTCTTCCCTTGCTTATCTGTAAATTCACATGCCAACGGTGAGCAACCTGTCTCACACCATCTGCCATCCGTTAGCTTAATGTTTCAATTATGATGTACTTGTGTAATAGTATCAGAACCTATAACTAGTTTTCTCATAAAAAAATAGCTTTAACAGGGACAGTAAATGCTATGTGGTATTCCTTTGAACTTTAGTCTTAAATACTCATTGACAAAATTACATGGATCAGGTAGTTTTCTCTTACAGCCTTAAAGTGTGTTTCTTACATTTGTAATGCTTTCAGGTTATTTTGCCACATACTGTGTTCCAACCTAGAATGTCTGTCCTCCTAATGCACACATACACACAAAGAAAATAAAAATTAAAAAAATTTAAAAACACTGTGTGTATGTGTATATTAAGAGAACAGACATTTTTATTTATGTATATGTATATAATACATGTATATTACTTTGAACACTTAAGAGTCACTCTTTACACTGTAAAGTTCTACATATTGTGGTGAAGGTACAGTGCTCTCATACCCACAGTTATGGTATTACACAGAATAATTTCACCACCCTTAAAACAAACAAACAAATTCTGTTTTATCTATTCCAAATTCTAGACTCACCCTAGACTCTGGGCAGTCACTAAACTTTTTAATATCATTATTCTAAAATTTCCAGAATTTCAATCATTATGCATTGCAACACGAAACCTTTCAGCCTACCTCCTTTTACTAAGCATTATGCATCTAAGACTCACCTATGTCTTTTGGTGGCATGGCCACTCATTTCTCCTCATCACTGAATAATATTTAATTGGATTAATTTGTTTACTCATCCTCTAATCAAAAGTCATCATAGCTGTTTTCAGTTTGTAAAAATTATGAATAAATCTGCTGTAAAAAATCGCTTGCAGGTTTGTGAATAGATCAGTTCTGTAATTTCTTAGAGGAATGATTGATTGTGTGCTATAGCTATGTGTAATTTTGTAAGACATAGTCAAATTGCCCTGAAATGTGCCTAGGCCAGTTTGCATTCCCACTAGCACTGAGTGAGAGATCCTGTTGCTCCACAACCTCCACAACAGCAAGGCATTTTTCAGTGCTTTGGATCTTAATAATTTTGATAGATTTGAGTGATTTCAATGTCATTTCCATATACAATACCCTAATGATAAATCAGATCTAGCAATTTTATATATGCTTATATATGTATGTAAGTGTAACTTAATTGAATTGGTATGAATTGTATTAAAATCTGATATACTTTTAAATTTGATTATTTTCATAATTCTTAACGTGGTTGTTGTCTAATTGGGGGTTTAAAGGGTTTTTTTGTACATTTTGGATAGAGTGCATTTTCAGATTTGTATTTTGCAAATATTTTTCTCCTTGTCTTAGACTTGTATTTTTATTCTATCAACAGTACTTTTACAGATCAGAAATTTTACAAAAGTCCACCTTTTTGTTATTTTCCTTCATGAATTATACTGTTGGAGTTTTACTAAAAATCACCATTAGGGCTGGGGATGTGGCTCAAGCAGTAGCACACTCACCTGGCATGCGTGCAGCCCGGGTTCGATCCTCAGCACCACATACAAACAAAGATGTTGTGTCCGCCGAAAACTAAAAAATAAATATTAAAAAAATTCTCTCTCTCTAAAAAAAAAAAAAAAAATCACCATTAATTCTGCAATCATACGGCAGTGTCCAGTTTTTCATAAGCAGTTTCATAGTCTTCTATTACATCTAGGTCTATGGTCTATTATTTTTAATGGCATAATGTGTGAAGTTGTGTGTGTAGGTTCATGTTTTTCATGTGGACTTCCAGTTGTTCTAGCACCTTTGTTCCCTTGGAATCATTTTCACATTTTGCTATCTTCTTGTGCATGTGCTTCTGGGCTCTTCATTCTGTTCCACTGGTCTGTCTAGTCTTTGTCCAACAGCACGCTATCTTGATGACTGTCCTCTTAAACAACTCCTGGTGTCAGGAAGTGGGAGTTCTCTTCCTTTGTTGCTTGTTCATATTTTCTTGGCTTTCAGGCCCTTTGCCTGTTGTATAAACTCTGGTAGAGTATCGGTTTGACAAAATAGTGTCCCACTATTGTATCTTGGAAGCACATAAATTCTCTCTTGTCACAGCTGGAGATGAATTTTGCCTTGGGATGAATCACGCTTCAGATCCTATCCACATTTGATTTGGACAATATTTAGATAAGATTTAGAATTTGAAGTTGGTGCTAAAATGAACTGCATCCTGTGGATGGTCTGGGTGGTTTAAATGTATTTTGCATGGGATAAAGATATGCATTTGAGAAATACAGAGGTTGGAATGTTATGGAATAGATTATATTTCCTAAATGTATGTTAAAGTCACAATCCCCAGTACCCTAGAATGTAACTGTGTGTGGACCTATTATATGGTATCCTAATTCAATCTGGCTATATTTTAAGGGGCCTCAGGGAGGTTTGATCAGGAGGGCTTTGACCTTCTGAATGGATTAATCAATTTGTGGATTCATAATTAATGGACTATTGAGAGGTGACAGAACTTTAGAAGGTTTGGCCTGGTTGCAGGAAATAGAGGATTGGAGCCTGCCATTGAAGATATTTTGTCCTAGGCCTCTTCCTCTTTCTTTGTGCTTCCAGCCATGAGTTGAGCACCTGTACTCCTCCATGTGCTCTCCACCATTATGTTTGGCCTAACTCAGGCCCAGTGCCATGGGACAGAGTGATCATTGACTGAAATCTCTAAATTCCATGAGCCAGAATATACCTTTTCTCCTTCAATTTTTTTTAGCTCAGATATTTTGTCATAGCAACACAAAGCTAACATAGACTGATATCCTTTAAAGAACAGGAGATATCATGGATATGCATACATGGAGGAAGGACCAACTGACAACACAGTGCAAGAAGTTAGTCATCTTCCAGACAAAAGTATAAATTTCAGGAAAAAAATGTAAATATGCTGACAGCTTGATCTTGAACTTCTACCTTCAGCACCATGAGGAAAATCTGCTGTTTACTCCAGTCTTTGTTATTTGGACATAGGGAGCCTATAAAACTAATATATTTGTTTTAGAAGGTTGACTATTTTCTGTTTCTAAGCATATTAATCTGATGTGCAGGGTTATTTTTTATTTGTTTGTTGTTTGTTTTAGCAGGGTAGTGTTGCCACATAGATCTACGGGGAGGCACAGCTACCTAGAGTTGAAGGGTTGGAACTGCCACTTAGGGCCTTAGGGTATGATAGATACAATGCCTTTCTTAAATACATTGTAGAATTCACCATTAAATTTACCTTAGCTTGGTGTTTTCTGTTTTGGAAAATTAGTAATTTTTTATTTAATTTATTTAGTAGAGATAGACCCATATACCTTATCTACTTGTGCTTGTGTGGATTTTTTTGTTGTATCTTTGTATCAAAATATAATAATCTCACTCAGTTTTGTCAGTTTCTTTACAGATTTTTTTTTTCTGTAACAACATACCTGATAAGCAACTTAAAGAAGGAAATGGCTATTTTGGCTTATGGTATCAGAGATTTCAGTCCATGGCTAATATGTTGATGAGATCAGAGTTCTCATGACTCAATTACTTCCCCAAAGTTCTACCTCTGAACTTTGGCCCACTGGGGACCAAGCCTTCGATACATGAGACTCAGGGGGACTTTTGGAATCCAAATTTCAATATTCTTTCCCTGATCCCAGGGGCTCATGCTCATCTCCAATGTAAAATTCTTTCAATTCATCTCCGGGAGTCTCCAAATTCTCAACAGCTGAAGCATTGCTCAAGATTCCAAGTCCAAAGTCTACTCTGAGACTCTAGGCAAATCCTGGCTGTGATCGCCTATAAAAATCACACACAAAAAATTATTTCCTTGCGATTTAAATGTCGCAGAGTAAACATTTCAATTCCAAAAAGGAGGAATGGGGACATACAAAGGAAGAGTGGGATCAAAAAAACACTGAAACTCAGCAAGGGAAAAATTGAACGCTGTAGCTCCATGTCAGGCATCCAGGGCTCATTGGATGCTGCTCCAAACAAGTTGGGTATCCCCACGGCTTTGCTAGTTGGTATCATGTAGTAGAGCAGAATGATTTGAAAGCTTGCAGTTGGACCAGAAAAGAAGTCAGCATAATAGGGGCCACAAAAGTGTGGCTTATGAAGATATTAATGTCATCTAAATGAAACCAAGTACTTTGCAACAGGTTCATAGAACAGATACCATGAGGATTCTCAGAAATTGGCCAAACCCTACCCATCACAGACTCTGTATGACTTATACTTCTTATGGTCTCGAAAGACTATTCAAAGTTCACGTCTGGAGTCTGGCATCTTCCAGACTCATATAATTTTTGGCAGAAGTCAATTCTGTGAAACTACAGTAATGAGACCCTCAACTCCTCCAGGATACCCACAGTTATTTACCATCTGGCCCTCTCCATTGACAGTGACAGTATAGAAGATGCTTCTTCAAAGCCAGCAAGAGGGAGTGTCTTGCTCCCATTGGTGAAAATGGAACATTACATAATGTAATACACACAGGAATGACACCTTATTATTATATAATGGAACTTAAGAAGGTGAAATTTTATCAGTTTTGCCATATATAAGAAACTTGTTAGAAACTTGCCATAGGTCCCACATATACTCAACAGGAGAGTATTACACAAAATGATGCATATTTGGAGGTGAGAAGTCATCAGTGATGACTTTTAGGATCTGAATAACACACTGAGCTTGACTTGGAGTCTTTGAATTTGTTTTTTTTCCCTTCCACATCATATTCTCAAGGACACCTTCTTGAATCCTGTTTTCTAAGTCACCCATATCACAGCCATTACCATTCTGTTACCACATTTTGTTTTTCTTCAACTGATCATTCTCTGACATTATATGATTCTGTCTTTAAATTCAAATTCTGCGTTTAAATAAGAACTTAAGCTTCTCTCCAAGATGAAGGAATGGGCCTGTTACATTCATATTCAAAAATATTTGTTGACTGATTCACTAAAATAATTATACTAATAATTCAAGGGAAGGGGTCTTCAAAGCCTATTTAATTTGATCCTGAATTTTATCACTAGACTATAAAAAAATAAAAGCTGCCTTTGATGTTTTATTATCATCTCTATGGCAAGGTGGCAAGTAGCAATATCATGGTTAAGAAGAAGAATCACAGATTTTTGAATATTACAGAAGGAAATTAAATTCAAACTATTGAACCCTACCTTTATCATTTAAATGCTCAATTTCTCTGAATTCCAATTAAACTATTAGAGAAAACAGAAAACAGTGTATAATTTTTGTTAGGTAGATTTGGGTTAGAATCAAAGATTCACTACTTAATGACTTAGCTTTTAACTAGTTACTTGAGGTTGGGGAATCTTAGCAACATCTATAAAATGGGGAAAATAATCATAACAACAATCCCCACATAAGGAGATTGTTAAGTTAGATGGCTAAATGCACAAAAAGTGCTTTCTCTGGTGATGGTAACATTTTCACTCAGTACAAGTTATTTTTAACCAACATGGATATTTTATTTATATCAATATGATATAAGATTAGCATATTATGAGTGTCATTACTGAAGTATATAATATCTTAAAATATTACATATCTTTGTATAACTTTAATTTGGAAATAGCATAACAATAGACATAATAACTCTCATAATACCTTTATAATAGATTTTCTTCACAGGCCTTAGCTAACACTTTGTGTAAATAACAAGTAATCAAAAAGGAGATATTGATATTCTATATTCAGCTAACTAACCTGGATGATTTTAAGAAAAAGCAGAAATTACTAACAATGCATTTTAAAATATAATAACCTACTATTTAATATATATATATATATATATATATATATATATATATAAAAGCTTTCAGTTTTGCTTATGTATCATTTTTAAGTATTGTATGGAGAACTTAAAAATTGAGATCTCATGTATGTAGTACTTCAGTACAGTAGAAAACATGCATATAAATAACATTTTTATATTTTCAAAAATTTGGTCATCTCATCTCACAATATATTTTTATGTAAAGTAGGTTAAAATAAAAGTGTATTTTTATTTTACTAAGTTATATAAGGTACTCATTTATAAAAACATAAGTATAAAGAAACATTTCCTTTTCCTGAACATACAATTATATAGTCTACAAAATTTTCGATTGTAACTTAAGTACTATTAATTAAAAATGTAATAGTCTCACAAAAAATAATGATGAGGATATTTCTATAAAAATATTTCCATTTGATAAATGAAGTTAAAATAATTTTCAAAATAACCATTTACTCCTCCCCACAATAATTAATCTAGGCAGTCACCATAAGTATATAAAACCCTTAGATGAAAACTGACAGTGAACTCTATGATAGAATCAACTGGCAGTTAAAACCTGAACCCACTGACTGTCTTAACCTCACTTAAAGTAGGTAAATAGATTGCATGTGCCTGTTGACACCACTTGTGAACTGTAACAAGAGACCAAAAAAAAAAAAAAAAAAATCAAGCAAATATAAAATGAACATTGGTCTCAGGGATTTGATCCCAGATCTCACCCCACTGTCCACAATCTGCTTAAAATATATGGAAATTTTCATTCAAAATTTGTAGCCTCTGCTACATCCAGAAGTCTTTTTTTTTTTAAGAACAAGGACTTCATCTATTCATTTATTTAATCCTAATTGATTTAGTGTCTGTTTCTGACCTTGTGTCTGTATTAGGAGTTTAGTGATAAATGGTCTGATACCAGTTTTCTGAGAGTTCAAAATCGAGTTGTTGAAACACACAGATTAAAATGAAAATACAATACAGTAGGGGTTAAAGTTTTGGTATGCATGGTGGTTGTTTTTCTGACTTTGGAAGTTTTCCTATAAGTTAGACTTCAGAATAAGAGCTAAAATTGAGGTTTTTGAAAATTATAACTTATGGTTTGGATATGAGATGTCTCCTAAAACCTCCTGTGTTAATGCAGGACTATTCAGAGTTTAAATGATTGGACTGTGAGAGCTGTAACCTAATCATTTCATTATAATTTGAATAAACTAACAGGGTGGTAACTGTAGGCAACTAGGTTGTGGCTGGAGGACATAGGTCACTGGGGGTGTACCCTGAAAGGTTCCATCTTACCTGCAGTTCCTTCCCCTCTCCATCTGCTTTCTGGCCACCTTGAGTGGAGCAAGGATTCTCCACCCTGACCTTCTGCCATGATGTTCTGTCTCATTTTGTGTCCAGAGCAATAATGGCAATTAGGCACAGACTGAACCTCTGAAACCATGAACCAAAATGAACTTTTCCTCCTCTAAGTTGTTCTTGTCAGGTATTTTGGTCACAGCAATGCAAAGCTCACCAACAGAATAACTAAGGGATACATTAAGTAAATGTGCCTGAAATAGAATTGAGGAAGAGAGTTTAGAACAGAGGTCACTGTGGAAGAAAAATCAGGAGGATTTAATCAGGGCAGATAAAAGAAGAAATAAGTGAATGATTTGCAGAGTCAGATTTCAGAGGGCTGGGAGGGAGGAGCTGTGATGCGGCACTAAAGATGTCTGGGACCTATGATGATGATTTTCTTCCCAGGACATCCTGTTGCTATCATGTTTCTAAGGTAGACAAGACGTTCAGCAGACATCTTTGAGGAAGGTGGTCAATTTGCACGAAATGATGTTAGAATCTCTTTAACCAGTACACAAATGTTGTATATGAACTTTGCAGTTGAAGTGTAAAGATGAAGACAGTATCTCCTTGAAATGTGAACTCTTCCTTCTCCAGGGGGGAGCTAAATACTTAACGTATTTGGTCTTTACATTTGTCTTGGACTTTTAAGGGAAATAAAAAATCTTTGCATGGCTTTATAAATAAGAAGTCCCTTCAGCATGCCACCTGAGCCCCTTGGCAAGCACCATGGCAGCATGTGATGCCAACCCTGGCTTCAGCAGATAGAAGGACTAATAGTAATTGCTGTTTCCAGCCCTTTTGGAGGTTTCCAAGCTGTCTTTGGCATCTGCTCCATGCATGCTTCACTGGCAGCTAGGGAGTGAGGGATTTCAAAGATACTATTAACATTTTTTTGCCAATTAGGAAGTGTGTGATCAAATAATTGCCCTAAACTATTCAATATGGCCCACCTCAGAGAGCTGGAATGAAGCAATGAAGGTTGCCTATACCTCACCTTAGGAGTAGTGTTTAGTGTATAGTATGGTGTTCAATGAGAGATTTCTGGGTGTCTGTTTTTCACATGACTTGGAAAAATCCACTTACTTGATAATACTTTATTCAAATCATACTTCTGGCAAAAAAAAAATATTAAAGTATTCTATTTCCTTTTTATAAATCCTAGGGTGCCTTACTTCAGTACCCATGATGATTGTCTTTCCTCCATAGGGAGGACAAGTTATTTCTATATTTCTATATATTTTTTTACCTCATCTCGGTTTTACTGACCTCATCTACACCTGGATTAATTCCAGTTTTTCACATTTAATGGTTGGATGGTCTTGGGAAAGTCTTTTGAGCTTCTTCCGTGAAGTGGCCTGCCTCCTTCTCATGGAGGACCTCACTTGTGAATGAAGGTTACAATTGATAAACACATGTTCTGTCTCCCTTGTGACTTCTGGAGGGTCAGTATCCATATTGATTTACCTCCGTATTCACAGTTTTTCAGAATGATGATATATTTAGGGGAACTACTTAAATTTATTTGCTCTATGGATATGTGATCTCCTCCAACATGTTACTTATGCGCAAATAACATTTCCAAGTACATTGCAATGTTCCAGTGGGTCACCAGCTATTCTTGCTTATTGTGGGTTTTTGCCTCCAGTCTGGCTTGTCCATACATACTACCTGGTCAAAGAGATTTTAATAAGGCACGTCTAATGGGGACACTCCCTTATTTTGTAAGCTTCTACAACCTTCCATTGGTAGTTTAACCTTTAGCAGTGCCATAGAAGAAACTTCATGAGCTTTTGCTCCTACCCTGTCTTTTCTAACCTTATCCTTTACCACTTTTTCACCTGTGCAATATATGATTCCTATACTGCAATACTTGAAGTATAAAAATTTTCTAACTTTTTATCATTCATATTCAGTGGACATAAATGGATTTAGTATGGAATAAATTCCTTACTTACCATTTATTTTTCACTCTACTTATTTATTTATTTTGTACTGGGATTGACTCCATGGAGACATCTATCACTGAGCTACATTCCTGGATATTTTTATTTTATATTCAGCCCAGACTGGCATTGAACTTGCAAACCTCCTGCTTCATCCTCCCAAGTAGCTGGGATTGTAGGCATGTGCCACTGTGCCCAGTTGCTTATCATTTTGTACTGTCATCTAGTTTACTGTGATCCATCTCTTAAGATTAAATTTAAATGTACTCCATATCACCTCACCCAGAAAACCTTTCTATTCCCTCTCTATATTGATCGTTTCCCTATGCCCATATTGGATGGGTGTCCTATGCATATCTCCATGATAACAGTTATAGCATAGTGTTACTTTTTGTTTGTTTATTTTTATTTTATTTTTCTGTGTGTGTTTGTGGTGCTGGAGATTGAACCCAGGGCCTTGTGCATGGGAGGCAAGCACTCTACCAACTGAGCTATATCTCCAGCCCCTAGTGTTACTTTTTATTATCCTACATATCCCACCATTTTTCAGATTGTGAGATCCTTTCGCACAGAGAATCCTGAGCATCTTATTCAATTCCCTTCTGAGAGATTAACCATCAATGACCTGCAACCCACTCCACAACCTCCCACCCTCATCTTCACCTGTTTCACATTCATTTAATACCAACCTGTGAAGTTTCCTTCAGAAACAAATTTTTGAAATATTCACGCATTTGTACATTCTATTTACCCTTGCTATAAAGCCTTTTGACCTTGTTTTCCTTATTAATTCTTCATTTCCTACTGAGATTTGTCTCATGATTTATCTTTTAATGATTTGATGAACATTCAATTTGAATTATGTTTTCTTTTATATTATCCGACACATATAAGATTCATGACTTCAGCTCCCCCTATGTATAGACTTACTATTATTTATCATACAACAAAAATTTGGCAATATTAACATTCTAGATCAGACAATTCTTTGCTGTGATCATTTTTCTGTGTTTTATAGTATGTTTAATAAAATTCTTACTCTTTGTGCACTGGATGCCAATATCTCACACCCTTTCTTTTATTTTGACAAATAAAAATGTCTCCACATATCTCTATATATCACCAAATATTATCTATGGGCAAATATTATCCTTGGTTGAGAACCAGTTCTATAGTCACTGAGCCTAGAAATTAAGAATTCCTCTAACTGATCACAGTGATGAAGTAAATTTGACCTGGATCAAGAAAGATCACTTTATTGATTGAATGATTGATTGATTATGTGCATGGGTGGGGGAGTACTATTACTGATAAAACACACACAACTGTAACATACAAAACACTCTATTTAGAATCAGTGTCATAAACTCTTATTTCAAAGGGGATTTCCAGATTAAAAACAAAGAAAATTGTTCTCTTTCCTGACAAATATGTCAATACTCAAAGGCTAATATAATACTGCTATTATAATAATAGACATTAAAAGCTAAGAATTGGTAATGTAATATCAACCTTAAAAAGCTGCTAAGGAGGTGTGGAAGAAAACAAGTTTCTACTCATTCAATATTCTTTTGCATTCCATTCCCAAACACATCAATATTTACTATACATTTTTTTTCAAATCCTAAATCCCATTGTGAATTTTACCAATGACTCTCATGGACTAGCTACAGTAAATACTTTTAAAATTTATCTCAAGATAGTAGCTGAAATTAATGCAATTCAACACATATTATGAACCATCTTCCATAGGCCTAACTCTTTCATAAATTTTTAGGACCCTGACTCTGCATTTGCAATACTTTTCTGAGAACTAAAGAAATATATGTGTTGTTTTTCTGAGATCTAAAGACATATCATAACTATGGAAAAATAATATTGTGGGTTATAGAAATTTCTTAGGGGATGGAATGGCTTAGAAGAATGAATGCAGTCTTTTAGGTAGAGAAATGATGGGGTTCAAGACATGGTACATACAAGTATGGTGTCTCGGCATTTGAAGAAACAATGGCACTAGGAAAGTCAGATTGACTTTCCCCTCACCTGTTTTCACTGAATCAGGTCACAAAAAAATTCTGACCACCTACTACAACAACTTATTCCAAAGAGTGTCCTTTCTTCCAGAGGAAAGGTCACTGGAGATGCTGAGAAGAAACTGAACAGCCCTAGCTAAGCTCCCTCAGTTCATTAACATTAGATCATATATGCTTTTCCTCCAACCACAGTTCTACGGAATTGTCCAAGAAAAAATACATTTTTTCCTGTTTCTGTAGTTATTCATTCTGAAGACGCCCATGTCTCATAAAACCCATATTAAATAAATTTGTATGCTTTTCTTTCCTCAATCTGTCTTTTATTTTTATGGTCTCAGCCATGAACCTAGCAAAAGATGTTACTTCTTCCCTATACAAAGCAAAGAGAAGGTGTCAGAGAATGGCTCCAGAATGCAAATCAATTTTGGCCAGTGATGTAGAGAATTTAAATTCGAGTTCAAGGTGCTTATTACATTGAGGACAAATTATGAACATTCTATAGACTAGAATAGTGTTCCACTGACTTTGAGTAACCAGTACAAACACAAAGAACAGTATTAGTGGACCTTACTCAAATATAACTTCTTAAGCTTATTCCATCAGAAGTCTTGAGAATTTAATTACTATATAAATTGGATGTGATAAAGGAGAGAAGGTATTAGGAAAATGAAAAGAAAAAAATCTGTCCTTTCTATAGCAAATGGAGTCTGTGCCTTGTTATTTTCTTATAAGTTAACATTTGTTTTGGGGGTGCCTGAAAAGGCTGTATGCCATATTCTCTCAGATTTAGTATAAATCTAAAACTATTGTGGAATAAAATGAGTACTTTTTTAAGTAGAAAAAATGCAAATTTTTTTAAGAAAAAAAAAAAGAAAAGAAAAAGGGAAGAAGGTCAGCAGAGGGGATTAGCTTGCCAAGCAGGACCATGAAGGGGATTGTGCACCCTGTACTTTTGCAATTATAGACCCCTATCCTTAGCCCCTCCATGATCCCTTTCTTGCCATGTGTGCCCTGCTGTCACTTCCTCCTCTTACTAATTAGGCTGTTTTATGTGAATTTCAGCATGCAATATTTCATATTTAATAACCTTGCATCAGAAGAAAGGGGAAGTCAAAGAAGCTGGAATTTATTGCCAGGTGTTCTGGAAAGCATCTGGGGCATTTATAGTGAACCCACAAAATTCCCCAATACCCTGAGGAATCCACAACCCACACTTCAGGAATCCAATAAGCTTCAGCTGAGAATACCATAAATACCTTAGAATAAGGACCTTACCCTGATCAGGCTTATTCACTGGATATTCAGGAGACAGGAAGTTAGGGGTAGCCATAATTGGCCTTCCATTTAGCACCTTGTTAACATAAATTGAGGAAGTTCACACCTCTAATCTCTTGTTACTAATGTCAGCCCACTAGAATCTGAACTGAGATTATTGGGGCTGTCTTGCTGGGAAAGCTTTTCTTTTTCTTTAGAAAAGAAGGGAAGGAAAAGAAATGCTTCAACAGAGAGACAAGGAAGGTCTTTTCAATCTGTGGGCCAGCTCTCAAGGCTAAAGCCTCTAAGGTTCACTTAGCTTCTCTATGACTTCATTCTCATTTTTAAACATCATCACACATTCTCTCTTTTCTTACAAATCAAAATAGAGCCAGGCTGGTGAATTTGCAGTTACCCATAAAATCCATGACTTTTCTCCTCTCTCTGTTGCTCATAATATACTCATTCTCACAAGTACCAGTTCTTCAATCTTCAAAACTCCATATCCCACCACTCCTTTAAAACCTTGTTTAAATTCCTCATCATTCAAAAACAGTGAACTCCAATTGGACATTTTCCATTTACAAATTGAATATTACACTTTCTCCTTGAAGACTTCTTTACTTCTTCAAAAACTGCTGCCCTTTCTCCTCTGTGTCTTCTCTCTTGACTGTAATGAATGTGATACCTTCCAGGTTCTGGCTTTCCTCATGCCACCAAGTCATAAAGGAGAGGACAGAACCACACATATCTAACAGTCCAACCACTCTTTGGTAAGAAAAACAAACTAGCCACTTACATGAATAAGTAAGGAAATAATTCAGTATTTGAGTAGACTCCCTCGGTACAGCAGAGATTACTCAAGATCCAGACAGAGCTGCCCAGAGTGAGCAGCATTGCAAATGCAAATGGCATAGCACATATACAAACAGCTACCAAGAAAAAAAGGAAAGAATAGCAACCACATTGCATTTCAGAAACAAATAAAATATTAAAAAATGAAATGATGGAAAAAATTCTTCATAAGGGTTACACACTACAACCAACATAATTACTTTATATATTTGATAAGCCAGTCTCAAAGTCAGGAAGAAAAACTAACAACCAAAATCATAAAGATAAACTAAGAACAAAAGACAAAAAGATATATTGAAAACTAGAAGAAAACAACATCATTACCAAATTGATATATAATTTCAAATCAGCAAGGAAACAAACAGTACAAGCTGAAAAATCAAATTACAATAGAAACAGGGCTCGAGACAATCAGAAACAATTGCTGGCGATAAAAGTCAAAAAAGACTGAACCGATTAGACAGATGAGAAGGCAAATTGATATAATTGAAGTAGAGAAAAAATTAAAAAGAAACATTTCCTTGAAAGAAATATGAAATGAAATTGGCAGATATGAAGAATAGACAACATTTTAGTGAAATGTATTATGGGACAAAAACTACCAATGTGCACTACGTTTAAGTGATTGAACTTCAAGTGCAAACAGTTTTCTGTAAACATTTGAACAGAAAAAACAACAAAAGCAACTTGCTCATAAAGTAAGTACAACCAGGCTAGCTTCAGACTTCTCTTGATAAGAATATTTAATGCTGAAAGATAAAGCATCTTCTATGAAGATCCAAGGGAAAGATATTGCAAATAATTACATATTTCAAACACCACATTTGTCACCAAGGATATATACATTTTTATTTGTCAAATAAAGAGCAAGAAGGAAATAAACAAATAAATATGATAGGAACATACTATGCCTATATTAACCAGTTAAATCAATGAAAAACATTTTATGATTTTAATTCTAATTTGGGCTATTAGAAAAATTAGTACGAAGAAATTCGAGAGTGATTATAGTAGATGGCATATTGTTTTGTATGTACAAATCTTTATAGATATTTTTCAAGAAACTGTGAGGTATTAATGAGTTTCTTTTATCAAGCATCTTTAATCAAATGATGGAGATAAATATTAAATAAAATTTGAGGTAACAAAACATACTCCTAACACCCTGCAGGTTTAAGAAAGCGGGAAGTTAGCACAGTTGGGTGGTCAGAAAGTTCTTCCTAGTGGCAGCTTTGAGTGCAGAGATAAAGGAGAGTAAAATGTGGACATACAGTGATGGAGAGAAGGCAGTTGGAGTTTGGGGTGGGCATGAACAAAAGCCTGAGGGGCAAGTTGTTTGGTTATTCTGGACAGCGTAAGCTTTGTCAAGGTAACATCAGTGGCTAATATGGAAGAAAGAAATGGCAGAAGAACAGATTGATACAAATGTGTGAAGACCTTCATGCACCTGTTATATTTCGACCAATAAAGACATGACATCACAGACTCTTTAAAAAATGGAAGTGCATTTTAGGGTGTCTAGTTTTTAACCCACCACTTAGAAGAGTATGACAAGAGTTTCTGCATTACCTTATATGCCTTGAATTTGAATCTGCCTATTGACCACCTTAAATGCCTTGAATTTGAATCTGTCTATTGATCAAATTTTTACACTTCTTCTTTAAAGGAAAATAAATGCATGACTTTCAAATGATGTCCTGAAATGATTTTTATTAAATCACATATTAAATAGGTATCACCTTGATCTTAGACCAGATGACTGGATACCAACCCCATACTTTATTACAGTATCATATTGTTTTGTAAGTGCAAATACGACCACAGTTAGTAAGGTAAGGTAATCGGTGCATTGGTCTAGACATATTTTCAAAATTGTTAGAAACCACAAGGCTAACTCTTAGAAATCAAGAAAATTCAATTATGCTAATTGTCATGAATTCGGGTTTCTTGAATTCTACTCTACTATGTAAAGCACTAAGAAAAATGGACCATTTTTTCCTTATGGCTGAGAATATCAACTAAGTCAATCATTTTCAAATTCTAACTCCCTTTAGAAATGGGCAAAGTCTCTTCTTCACAACCTGATAGTTAACATGGTGTCTGGATTCTGGATTAAATCTCAGAACACAATAATTAACTGTGTAATCTTTGCTATGGGAGTTAGCCTCTGGGACTGTGAGTTACCTATCTGGAAACAGTAAGAAATCTAAGTAGTGGCCACATGTGTTTATGGTAAGAATTAACATATAGGACTATTGTGTATGGGTAATGAATATTAATTTGTTCAATTTCCACTCCCTTTGTTACTGGTCTTGAAATCTAGGAAGTTGGAATTTCTTTGTAGTTTCACAGTGCAACCCTATGAAGGCATGTAAACAATTAGGGATCTTATCTGTTACATGTCTTATATTTCTTGCAGCACTGAAATCTGTGAGATAAATATTTTGTAAAGTTTCTGTAAATAGTGATTATTTTGAGCAGGGGAGTGAAATCATTTAACACTGCTGCCCAAATTGTTATAAAATCTTGTCCGCAGGATGTCTCAGAACTAACTCCTGACTTTTAAAAGAGTGAGGAAAGCCCAACACTATCAAAAACATGACCTCATAATGAATAATCTTTGCTCTTTTTGGACTATTTCTGTGGATGCTCTTCTTCATGTATGGCAAATGTACACATGCAAATGAAACTTTAGATACTCACGTATACAGACTCATTCCTGTCAATCTGGCTGAAGACTATGCATCCCAGAGCTGCAATTTAGAATATTTGGGAGAGAGTTATTTTGGAAAAGGACTCATCCAGAAGCTAATTAAGAAATGGCAGGACTTCATTTTTCCATTTCCATTTCTTTTTTCCTTGTTTTCTTTAAAGAATCTACAAAGCTATAAGCCAAACATCAAGCAGTAGGAAGTGAGCTTCATTGCCATTCAAAGTTTTCTCAAACTCTTTTTATCATTTAGGACAACTGGTATCATACAACAAAAATATGGTTATCAGTAGAAGTGTATTATGGAATATTGGAAGATCGCCATCATACAAAAGTTAAAACACTATCAACTCATAGAAAACATATGTGAATTCTCATTTCCAAATTTGCATAGGCTACATTTTGCTGTCCAGCTAAGAAACATTTGTACTTAAAGAATGGTAAATAGTGCAAAAGACTGCTTAAGTTGTATGCTGTTTATTTAACTAGCTTTCCTGGTATTCCTGCTAAATCTGTTTCTCATGAAAGATCATTTATTTCTTGATTAAATGGTATTGAAATCCATTTAAGCAACTATGATTTGGATTTAAACTCCACTGAAGTGTCACACTGATTAAAATGCTTTGATCTTACATGGAGGCTGCCCAAAATGAAGTCTGGCTGTGAAAATTCTCTAGATGAAAACACTATTATATTCAGCGTATTATGAATTTTCTTGCAACATTTCAATAAAATTAACCATTGACTCAGGGAGTGTAGGAGAACAGTGTCACTTTATGTTTATTTATATCTATGGTCAAATGGGGTAATAAAGCAACTTATTTCAAAAGTAAAAATATCATCTGCAAAGATCCACTCTATTCCCCTGCCAAACAAAATTCCATTAACTAACTTAAATTAGACCTAATAACAATCACATAAACCAATTAGTTTCAATTTATAACTCCATTAGGAGTATTATTCATCATGGCATTGCAAGATAGAGCTATGCTTCTTCAGGCTTTCAAGAGATTAAATAAATATAACCTGGGGTGCTAATTATATGATGATACAGATGCTCCAAGATTACTTCTCTTAGTACAGATAGAATTTTTGCAAAAAGGATATTTTTTTCCAAAAATGTCCTTGTTCCAAATTCTACATTTTCTCATTTTATAATTTATATGAGTGTGAATCTCTGACATGATTGGATTGGTAGTATCCTGTGGTCATAGGTGATAATCATTTCTTTCCATGAAAATTCAGAAACACCAATCATTTCTTTCCATGAAAATTCAGAAACACCAATCATTTCTTTCCATGAAAATTCAGAAAAACCCGTATTTTTGCATTCTCTGTAAAGTACACAGCTCTCCAAGTGCTCTGCTCTTGTGCAGTGATATCATTCTTTATGGTGCATAGAATGATGTTAGGTGACCCCATAAGTTGTGCCCTGATCCTGTAACTATATCAGTATTAGTGTCCAAGAGTTTTGTTCTGAGCACTTTAGAAAAGGAAAAACACTATAGTTTTTTCCTACATGTTGCATTTTCATAGTAAAATCGAGAGTTGTGTCCATGAGTGATTGGTTCCAGGACCCCCACTTATCTACAGTGGCATAGTATTTACATATATCCTGCACACATCCTTTTAGGTATTTAATTATTCTAGATTTTTTTAATAACTAGTACAATGTAAGTGGTATGTAAGTAGCCATGGTATGACATTTTCAGGGAATAATGACAAAAATATATATGTTCAGTACAGACAAATTATTTTTCAAATATTTTCAATTCATGATCAGTTGAATCTGTGTGTGTGGAACTTGCAGATATGCAGGGCTGACTGTATGTTCTTGTGCTTCCCAAACCTGTAACTATAGCCATGAGCTGTTCCAGAAACTCCTGACTGATATCTCCAACTTCATGAAATTCTCAATGCTCCCCACCAAGGGCATAATCAGTAGAGCCAGACGACCTCAGTTAGGAACACAAACCAGAAGAGCATCTGTCACCAAGGAAACTCTCAAGGCATGCTAATCATTGTCATTTGTTACCATTATGGAGGAGCTATTAAGTCTAATGCAAACTTCCAGTTTCACTATACTAAGAACCTGGTGAAAAACTATAGCCAAATATAATGAAGAACAGCTCCCTAAGGTTACCTAAATATCTCTTTTTATTGTGCAGCTGTTACTCTGGTGTTTTTTCAAGTGACCCAATTTTTCTTTCACATCTTTTAATCTGGATGCTGCTTCCCTGTTCCAGATACTTCTTGCTATACTCAGATTTCTTGTTCACTATACGCCATTACTCAAAATTCAGAGGCAGTTTTAAATACAAGGGTATTTATTTCAGATTAAAGATCATTATCTCCCTAAAAAGGCATGATCTCCCCAAAGTACTCTAGATCCAGGGCAAACAAAGTATGATGTGACATCAGCTAATTTTATAATTACAGTTTTATTGAACACAGCCACTTATTTGTATTGTGACTATGACCATTTTCACACCAGAGGAGCAGAGTGGAGCAGTTGCAAGAGACCATATGGCCAGCAAATCTAACATATTTTCTACTTGGCCCTGTACAGGAAAAGTTTGCAAGCCTCTGGAAATATCTTCACCTGCTAAAATCTGCATCTTAGCCTTTGGTTTCATATCCCACCCGCCTCCAAAAAAAATCTGTTTAATTTCAGTGAAACATTGTCCTATAAATGGAATGATAATTCCTCAATTTTTTTTGTTATTTTTGTAGTTTGTATTTTTGTTTTAGAGGTACATAAGAAACATATACATGTGGCATTTATAATTTTTTTTGTTTGCAAATTCTACTATTGAAAATAATTAAAAAACACATTATATTTGTAAGTCACTTTCTTTTCTTTAACAGTTTTAAGGTCTGTTAAAGTTTTAAGTTTGATAAACCTACACTTGATAACTATCAAAAGATTCTGGCCCCCAAGAGTTTAAGCTGGCACTGGGCTTCCTGCGTCTTCCCCAGGCTTCATCGTTCTCTGTCTCTATAGCAGCTATTCCAACTACTTCATATGAAAGATTGGTTTTGATTCTTCCCTAATACATCAAACTGCTGCTCTTTGAAAACAATCAATAAAATGATTATTAAAAAAATGGTCACGAATTTGGATGTTGCAGTCATGTCAGATTGTTACAGAAGGTTCTAAATGTGTCCTCTCAAGTTCTGATCTCACCTCATGGGAGACCAGCAGAAGCAAGAGGCATTCAGGTACCAGTTGATGGACAAGAACATAACTGCACTGCAGCATGGGGTTTAGAGGTCACTGGAAGGAGAAAAGGGAGGGGGGTTCCCTTAAATTTAAGGATCATCCGGATTCCTTTAGTGAATTGAGGATTGAGCACATCCTCCTATTCCTTGGAGAACATCTTCAGGACCCTTCCATTTATGCTGCACAGAGGCTGTGGACACTGAGGGCCACACCTCTTCAGTGTCCTTTCCAAGTACAGCTGCAGCTCACTATATTTATTTATTTCTTCATTAATTTAGCAGTTATTGCATATATCTGGTATCCCAGAAACAGTTCTAGTTACTGAGAATAACTCCTTGAGTGACATAAAAGTCCCTGTGCTTATATACCATAAAGCATAGTAAAGGAAATTGTAAAATAAACATGCAAATAAATAAAAAGTTAAAAAAAAATAGGATAGTGGCTGGTGCAATGCAGGGAATTAAAATAATGTGATTTATAGATAGTGACAGGTTGGTAGTTTTTTGTTTGTTTGTTTGTTTTTTTTTTTTTTGTAGTTGAAATTTTCTTGCTGTAAACCTGGTTTTTAGGCTGAAGTATAAATGATAAGAAGGAACCAATCATGAATAGGCAATTGGCAATTTCTTTTTCCAGAAAGAAAGGCCAGGAAGTGAAAAATTCCCAAGGTGGTATAGGTTGAACTCCCTATAATGTGAAATTCCAAAATAAAAAAGCTCCAGAGCCCTAAACTTTTTGAGTGCCAACAGGGCACCATAAGTTGAAAATTCCATATCTGACCTCATGTGACAGGGAGCAGTCAAAACATAGCTACTTTTAAAAAAAAGGTTATATAAAATGCCTTTCAAGGTATATGAGAAATGGAAATGAATTTCATGTGTAGACTTGGGTGCCATGGCTGAGATAATCTCATTTTCAGTAAATGAAAATATTTTTAAAAAATCAGAAACATTTTTAGTCTCAAGCATTTTGGACAAGGGATACTGAACCTGTAACAACTCTGGGGAGTTAGAAGAGCAGAAAGGCTTTTGTGACTGAATTGTTGTAGGTGACAGGGAAAGTGGTATAAAGTAGTTTTACAGGTGATCTGGGGAAAATGATACAGAGTTCTATATGCCAGTAAAAAGGAAATGGAACTTACTAAACTCCCTGTGAGATTTGGGAGGGTTTGCTCTATCTGAATGCTTAAAAATTGCCCCGAGTATCCCTGTGCAGAGCACAGTTGGTTGGCCCTGGAGAAAGCAGTCCTACCAGAGGCCTGGGACCTCGCTGGTGACACTCAGTCACCATGGAACAAAGTGGAGATACTGGGGTATGGTTAGGAGCAGATCTACATGCTGGGCATGTGAGAAAGAAAGGAGGTAAGGACGGTAGAATAACAGTTCTACTCCTCCACTCCCAGAGAAACGGAACCCTTAACCCTCCCAGATAGAAATGGGCTGGGGCCCAGGAAGGTGCTTCCCGCTGTACTATCAGGAAGTGGTCACTGAGTGACAACTCACTCAATCTGCTGCTTATGAAGAGGAGGGCACTGTCATAATAGAGGCAGATTATACCAGTGAAAATTTGCACACTCTATTTCAAAGTTTTGGTTTCCTCAGCACCTTAATATTTGCTGTTCATTGCAATTCTTCTTGTCATTTCTAAATAGTATCCTTATGATATGAATGCAGAAGTCTATGCCCTCCAGTTTCATCACTATAACAACTAACATTATTGAAAACTGTTTCTTACCTTTCAGAAACTGTAGCAGATCCCCCTGACACCACTCACATCCCTATGGCCTGCCTCAGAGTTCAGGTGCAGAGTTTAAGCAGATTAAACTCCTGGGGCCCTATACTTTTAACCTCCAGCCTAAACCTTGAAGTCCTACTTAAAAGAAGCCTCTTTTTGTTATTTATTTATTTATTTATAATTCCAATCTCTAGCCTGAAGATAGAAACATGAGTTTAGGAATCAGCAGTGGATGTTTGCTAATCAGGTTTAGGTCCTGACACATGCATCAAAAACACTTAACAGGTAGTAAGGGTTCAATAAATTGCAGGTGCAGCCAGCTACTAATTTGTGGGGAGCAATTTACTTGGTCCATGTTCAGCTTAGAGTCCCCAATCACAGGTGCAGTTGGAATGGCAGGGGGTGACTAGCAATCCTCAGCCGACAGAGTCTCACACTGGTTGATGAGCGCTCCACATGTCTGCCCTTTAGGACCCCCATTCTGGGGAGTTATTCTGCCCACTCTCTAGGCAGGATGAGCCACGGCTAGACCTGCTGCCATCAGTGGAGATGTTTTATTCATCTTTGTAGGGGGTTTTCTTTTTCTCTCTCATCCTTCCATCCATGCACATTCTTCCTTTTCCCTCTGGACCCATCTCCCATGTGAGCTATCTGAATGCAATTTGTTGCTCTAGCATAATTGCAAAATAAGGAAATCAACTATATATCATGAATAATTTGTAAAATATTTAAACTTTTTCCCCCTAATTCTCACTGCAATCTAAAAGTTGTCTTACTTTTCCCCAATTATACATTATGAACACTCGAATCTGGAGAAACTTAGCAGATTGTCCCAAATCCCATAGCTCTCAGGTGAGGATGATAGCCTTCCATGTATATATGGCTAATCACAATGGAGTATTGTTTTTCTCTGCACTCTAGGGTGGCCACAGATGTACCGAATCCACTTTTTGGCCAGGCATTTCAGCAACAGGTCTCCTACTCCAGTCTGGTCTTTACTTTATCTCTGGTGTTCAGTTGTGATGGATTCTCCCCGGGGTGATGTTCTTAACCCCTGAGCAGGATGGCACATATTCTCAGAGCAGCCCTCACTCCAACATGATATGATTTAGACAGTGGGGCAGATGTCACTTCAGTTGAGACAAAGCTTGGTGTTAGAAGTGAGAGTCTTAAAAAAAGGTGGCCTGGTTCACCTGGTTTTCTCTGCTGAGCATCAGATCAATTCCTATAAAGATCATGGCAATTTATAAATATATCTCTTGAGATTTTTTTTTAAATTATAATTTAAGATATGGATTATGTTAGTCTGTTTTGCTGAATTAATACTCTTGAGGCATTTTAAATTGTAGAAACCCTAAGGAAAGTTACATTATGGATCCACATATACAGGGCTGTTGTTTAATATCTTCGTCCTCTGAAAGTAATAACAAGTAAGAACTGCAGAATTTAGGTTAAGTACTTCCTGGTGGTTAAATTATGTACATTTTTCTATCTCTTTACAGACATGAAATCATATGTATTTTTAACTTCCAAGGACCAAGTAAATTGTTCCCCACAAATTAGTAGCTGGCTGCACCTGCAATTTATTGAACCCTTACTACCGATTTTTAAGTGTTTTTGGTGCATATGGCAGGACCTAAACCTGATTAGCAAACATCCACCACTGATTCCTAAAGTCATTTTTCTATCTCCAGGCTATAGATTGGAATTATAAACACATTCCTATCCTCCTTTGAAAGTTGGTTTGTGATATAGCATAGTTTTGGCCAAAGATAGCTAAATAAACATTTATCAGTGGGGGGCTTCCAGAAAGGCTTTAGTTATTCCTGATGAAAAGGGCGAATGAATGAGGTTGTCATGGCCAGTTATTCCCTCTTTTCCTGTTTTGAATGTGGGTCTGATGTCTGGATGAGTGGCAGCCATCCTGTGACAGGAAGAAAAGACAAAAGAGGAATAGATGTGTGTTGATTCACAGAACAGCTATAAATTGCTACATGTACATTTAACACAGTATAAGGCATTATATAGAAAATGAGTGTTAGCATGACTATGGCCTAAAACACATTCAATGTATTTTTATAGGTAGAGAAAGAAGAGGTTATGAAGGAAAACTTGGTCCAAATTATACTATGATTATTTACCATGATATCTTCCAAAGGTGGTTGTATACCCCAAAATGAAAATTCAGAGATCTTGCCAATGTAAGACACACAGAGCTAGTATCATGAGGATCTTGGCATAGGTCTCATTGACAAGTTTGTTGATTTGAGGAACCATTTTTCCAACCATTTTCTTCTCCTCATGAAGAAACGTTGGTCCTTATTCCACCACAAAGACTAGGCATTTCAGATCAGTATCAGTATCATGGAGTCATGAGAGGGAGGGACTCTCAATTTAAGAAATGAATAACACTCTTATTCCCTCCAATTGCTAAAGGCTCAGAGAGAAACGACATTTTCATCCAAATTGTCTGGCTTTTATTGTACATATTAGAGCCAGACATGTAGTAAACCAGATGCAACTTGAGACTCATGGAATTTATTTCTCAGCCAAGCTAGAAGCTGAATTAATAGATTTTTACTTTTACTTTTGTTGAAATGAGAAGGTTGAGGATTTTCCAGCCTATTCCTACCAGATGGCATGCCCCATTGCCTACAGTTTTGCCCCCTGCTGTGGACTGCTTCCAACTTGGTCTCCTTAAAGGTGAAGAGGAATAATATGCATCTGCTTATTTGTGTGATAATCAGAGCTTGAGAAATAGGAAAGGGCAATCTACTCACCCCCAGCTGTGGTTCAACCTGTCCTAACTGTGCAGTTGTTCCAGACCCTGGTAAGGGAAGCCATGCCTTCCTGAAATTCAAAAGGAGGAGTGATAATCAAGTTCAGTTGGAGAAATAAATTAAATAAATGCTTGATGGCTAATGACCTAAATATGAGAGAATGTGTTGATATTTATGAGGCCTATGAGTGATGACAGAAAAGAATGGCTGAATTTGTTGATCAAAACCAACTGAGAAAATTCACCCCTTCAGAGACAGTGTTTATCTTGGAAGCATCTATTTGTTACTCAGAGTTTCACATGAGGTTGCATGAAGTTTTTGATGTGTTACAAACACAAATAGAATCACAGGAGAATACTAGTAGCAATTACATTCAGGTCAGTTTAGATTAAAATCTCATATTTTACACTTTAAAATGAGTCATTCATAGAAGTGAGGGAATTTGTAGTAAGTTAGAAAAAGAGAACACTTACACTCTGAAATGAAGCTAAATTATAATATTCCTGTGATAGATGATCATTACAAGGAGCATGTTTCTGGTAACCTTTCTGAAAATACTAGTGAATACCATAAAGGGTACTTTTCAAAGTGGCTCATGAGTTTTCAGGATCATACAGATCTGTTAGATCCAGAATTGAACCATTTTAGTATCTATTTCTTGGCAATACAAATGGCCAGGACATTGTAGAAACTTACTTCAGTGAAACTGAGCCAATGCCTTTAAATTTTTCGATCATTTCCACGCCAGCAATTCAAATGTCTAAGGGCCACCCATAATTTATTTTACTTTGTCAGGAAGTGTGCACCAATGTCAAACTTCAAAGAAAAAAGAGATGCATGCAATAAGTTCTGAAGAATAATTAATGCTCAGTATTTTATGTCATATTCATGTACATAAGGTCTTTTGAGCCCTGTAATGTCTCTTCCGATTTCAGGATTATGAGTTAATTTTCTCAAGTTCAAAGTCCTTGGGAATGCCTTTCTCATTGGTTCTCTGACTGCTGCTGGCCATGACAGGGCAGGGAGAAATGCCTTCTAATTTCTTTACAGTCCTGGTAGAAGATGTTCTCTCAGAATCCAATTTACCTACAAACACAGCCAAAAGGAAGCCGCAGGTCACAGAAATTCATGCAGACCTAAGTCAGGGTCAGGGGATAGAATTCTGGGAGGGAAGGGAGAAAGGATAGAAGGAAGGAAGAAGGGAAGGAAGAAAGAGAGGGAGGGTGGGTGGGTGGGTCTGTCCAGGTCCATATTTATCCACTCAATATCAAATCCTTGTCTTTTTTCAATTGTACCTTGACTCTTTTTTGTTGTTGTTTTTGTTTTCTTTTTTATTGATTGTTCAAAACATTACATAGCTCTTGACATATCATATTTCATACTTTAGATTCAAGTGGGTTATGAACTCCCATTTTTACCCCGTATACAGATTGCAGAATCACATCGGTTATGTAAAAATGTGGATGTGTAACCGATGTACCTTGACTCTTTGCAAGCTTTCCTTCTTCTCACATTCTTGAATATTTTCCTCTCAGAGGTAGACCCTTTGGGCTTGACACCCTCATATGAGAATCTTTATGTTTTTTTCTGTTTTACATAACTTCAAAAATCACATTCAGATCCTGCTATGTTAGAAATGTTACATTTATTAAATGAGGGCTCTGGGTGCTCTCTTATTGTTCTGTAGATACTGTCTTGAATATGATTTTTCATAAGCTCACTTGTCTTTCTAAACTTCCTTATCATATCTACCAGTTGTTTGCGAAATTCATTCTAGAGCACTGTCATATTAGAAATATTAAAATTGTATATTTTGAGTCTTTTTTGGGGGGGAATGTGATTTAAAGTTTACTTTTTTAAAGTTACATTTGAGATTCACTTCTTTTAGTCAAATTTCAATATGGACAATGAAAATTAATTTCTATTTATTTTGTGTTGTGGGAGAACCTATAATTTATAACAACATTTATGGGGGGAATAAAAAGAAATGCTAGAT
This sequence comes from Callospermophilus lateralis, assembly GCF_048772815.1. NCBI lineage: Eukaryota > Metazoa > Chordata > Mammalia > Rodentia > Sciuridae > Callospermophilus > Callospermophilus lateralis. The sequence continues at coordinate 14,137,230 of NC_135312.1, forward strand.
GTGAAGCCACGTAGAGAATGGAAACACAATGACTGTAGCTTGAGGGGCATGCATTAGCGTCATGAGATACAACTCCTTTAGTTACAAATAAAAAGCTAAAGTCACCTCCCTCTAGCATTATATGTATTTTGACCCAAGGCAAATTTAAGACAACTAAAAGGAGGTGAAATATTCTTTAAAACTTTTGAAGCATTCTTTCCTTTTTAACATAGATCTTATTTTTTTCTTACTGGACAACTGTAGACAGGAGATGCATAATTACATGTTCATCAGATTGTGTTCTTCACCCAAGGATCCTTACCATTCACTCCTCTTCCCACACTCCCCACCCTGCTAATCCATATCCTAGCCAATGCTCATCATGTGAACATCAGCTATTTACTTCTCTAATAGCTGCAAGAGTAATAAAACTATTTTGCTTGGAGAAAACTGCAACAAAAGAACCCTTTCTTTTAAAAGAAAGGAAATATAGTTTTTACTAAATATGAAGACACATTTTATTGTACATAAGATATGATGGGGGCCACCTTATGAAACGTTCTGCGTGATCCACATGTTCTGTGCTTGCGCAATGGCGGTTCCTCCCTTTGGCTCTCCTCAATTAACAGACGGAAAATCTCTCTCCCACATGCTTGGCTATGAAACTCTCTATAGGCTGCCAAAAAAATCTTGTCAAACACATAACCAGACATACCACAGAAAGCGAATTCTAGAATGATGAAGTAAAATCTAATCATGTTAACAGGTATGATGTTAGAATTGTAATATTGAAAGGTTTTTGTGAAGTATTCCATGCTTAGCAAGACTTAAGTAGTTTAAGAGTTATTTAAATAATTTTCCTGAATCTGAATCACACCTTATAAAATTCCAGGAACTTTCATTCATTTCCTCAACTATACACACCCTCATGAACAAATGCCCTGCTGGTTATAGTACAAGTTGATTTGATTTCCTTTAAGCTCTGATGGAAAAAAAAAAGTAAAGGCTTTCTCTTTCTCTTTTTTTCTTTCTTTCCTTCTACCTACCTACCTACCTCAGAAAAACAAAGCTCAAGTACATACAATTAATCAAAGGAAGAAAAAAGGAGGTAGAGGAGACAAAGTTTTCACTATACACATAAAATATGTTTTCATTTTATTTTATCAAGGAAACTTCAATGCATCAAAATGAAGTCAAAATAACATTTGTAATAATTCAAATTGAAAAATACAAAGCACCATATGATGAAAGTTTAATTCTGTGTGTGTGTGTGTGTGTGTGTGTGTGTGTGTGTGAGAGAGAGAGAGAGAGAGAGAGAGACACTAGTGATTTAATTCAGGGGTGCTCTAACACTAATCTGCACCCCCAGACCTTTTATTGATTTTTATTTTGAGACAAGATCTTGCTAAATTAGAAAGGCTGGCCTTGAACTTGAGATCCTCCAGTCTCAGCCTCACAAGTGGCTAGGATTACAGGGATATACCACTACATTCAGAGAGACTCTTTCTTAAGTGACATTAAGAAAGTCACTGAGTTTCTTATTGAACTTAATCACTACCTACAAAAAGAGGGCTTGCTTGTGTTTAATTCTAAAATTACACAATACTAAGATGTTCAAATCACTACATATCTTTTCTAATTTAAAAATTGTGAGATATATCATACATTTAAAAAGGATTTCCAAAACAAACATAGACACACACATACCTACAGAGGCAGAGAGACAGTTTAATGAGTACATAAAGTACACATTTAAATAATGCCACTAAGTATTTAGGGGGAAAACTAAGTAATTTTCAGTAACTTGGATGCCACAGGTGCCTAAACCCAGGTGATCCCCACTTCCTCTCTCCTACATGTAGCTATTATTGTGAAATGGGGTTTAAAGGTTAATTGTTTATATTTGTGATTTTCTCATTTATGAATTCATTCTAAAATGCTATGGATTAGTTTTCCTTGAATTGGCATTTGAATAAGGGGAATTATGCTGTGTGTGTTCTTTAGTGATATGCTGCTTCTAGTGTGCTATTGAGAGTCACCCATGTAGACATATGATGATGTCATTTTATATTTATATTTTAGACCTAATCACGGGAAGTTGGACCTAGTAGGTAACTTTCCTTTAGCTCAAGGAAAACTTTACTGTGATTATAAATAAAGTCAAATTTCAAACTCCTTTATGCCTAACACGGATGCTAGTGCCTTCTGTGCTGTGCCATCCCACTGAGAGGTATATTACTATGCCTTTAAATTATTTACTTCCATACAGAGAGTGATAGCAAGGACATTGCAGCCAGGAGACTCAGTGTAGGGTACCACTAAGTGGCCTCTGAGAAGATATGGCCAGGAATCTATGAATGTGATCATATATGAAAAAGGCTTTTAGCACATGTAATAAAATTAGGGATGTTTAGGATACCATTGTCATGGATTATCTAGGTGGGCTCTAAGCCCAGTGATGTATGTCCTTACAAGAGAAAGAAGAGAAGACAGGGAAGGGAGGGAGAGGTGAACCCAAGGCAGCAATTGGGCTCATATAGCCAAGGGGAGAGAATTACTGAGGATTACCAGAAGCTGGGAAAGGCAAGCAAGGATTCTCTCCTAGAGCCTCCAGAGGGAGTGTAGCTCTGCCAACACCTTGAAATCAAACTTCTGGCTTCCAGAACTATGAGCAAATGAGTTTCTGTTATTTTAGCCCACACAATTTATGGTAATTCATTAAGTAGCCCCAGGAAACTAATATACCTGGATTTGCAATCTAATTTACAAACTTTCTTGTTATGTAATCAAGAGCACAATATTATGACTCTCTGGAACTTAGTTTTCTTATCTATAAAATGGGGAAGAAAAACCCAATCTAGCAGTTTTTATAATTAATTGATATAATCAATGCAAGCTATGTAAACATTGTGTGGTGCCAAGTAAGCCCTCAATAAATCTTAACTATTTTTTTTTATTATCGTCCTACCAACAAAATTTCAAACACTTTCAGAACAGAAATTTAAATACATTAATCTTTACATTTTGACACAAGAGTCTAGAGCAGTTTTTATTCAAGTATTTACGAACCTGAAATAGGAAACAGAATTCACCAACTATTTAAACTACTCTATTGCCAGTTGGAAGTATAGGTTATTAAGATCTGATTACTATCTAGAATCAGACCACACTCCTGTCAATACTTAAAGTTTGAGATAGCATCATTTCTGATAACACAATCCCACAGTGGTTTTAGAAAATATAAGACATTAAATGTAAGGAAACTGCAATTTTGCCAAATGAGTGAAAGGTCTGTTATTAGTCCTTGACAAATTGAATTCAAGATTTTTCACTAATTTATTTTTTAAGTACTCACAATATGTTCTGACATAGCTGCCTGTCTCCCTAGGAGTGAATTTGAGAGGAGGACTTCTCATGACTAGTCAGAAGCAGCCCTGGACTGGAGATTTGTTACCATAGGGCAGATTACATCATCTGCTCACCTTGGCTCACCCTTTCCCTGTGCACTTGTTCCAGAGCTGTCTTAATGGCTAGAGTTTCTCTTTTCACCTAGTAAGGAAATTTATTACCAGTGAGTCTGCCACTGTAATCCCGGGCTCCACCCAAGCAGCTTGCATTGTAGGCCTTCTTGGCTGGTAAATAAGAAGCATGGGAGAGAATCCGATGACAGAACTCTACCAGCCTGGGCAAGGGGAGCTGCTTAACTGGATTAAGCATCTCTGCTTTTGGTAAGTTTTCAACCAAACTCAATCACATGAATGGTTATTTCACAAACATATCAGGTCCCCTATTTCCCATCATATTATTACAAGTCTTACAGTATAGGTCAAGGGAATTTGAAAACATTTACTATCAGATTACCTAAGTGTATCTAGAGATCAAGTCTGAGTTTAAATTTTGGCTCTTTGATTAGTTGTAAGAATGTGGACAAAATACTTGAGGCTGTTAGACCTTTACTCTGTCTATACAATAGTTTTGTTTTTTTTTAAAGAATCAAACACATTAGCCATCAAGATTCACTGATTTAATAAATTTGTTCTGTATAAGTAGGCACATAAATAAATGTTAATTATTATTTTAACAACTATTTATTGTAAAAGAAAGTTTAGAGAATGTGAGATTTATTTTTATTAGCCATATATCCGGAAAAATCATCCTTTTCAGCAATGACTGACAATATATTTTTTTTTTTTTAAAATGGTTCATTTGGACATAAATTCACAGATGAGGTGTTAAACTGCATTCTTCCCCACATTTCTTAGTTGAAGCTGTAATTCCCAATGTAATATGTTTGAAAATATAAAGTTTATAAAGATTGATTTGAAGTCAAACAGGACATAAAGGGGGCTTAAACATACTACTGGTATCTTTGTAAGAAAAATATATACTAGAAATGACTATGTATAGAGGAAAGACCATTCAAGGAAAAAGAAAGAGGCAGGCCACCTGGAAGCCAAGAAGAGGGATTTCAGAAGAAGCCAAACCAGCCAGCACTGCGATCTAGGGTTTCCAGCCTACAGAACTAAGAGGAAATAAATTTTTGTCGTCTAAGCTCTGCTGTCTGTGGTATTTTGATACAGCAGCCCTTGTAGACTATTCACAGGATTTTTAAAAGGAAAAAAAAAAAGTACCCCTTTCCCTCATCAAAGTTTGGAGCCAATTGTGATGTAACACAAAGGAGTTAGCCTTCTCCTAGACAGAGGCGGATGTAATTAATGCAAGCACCCTCTTCCCATACAACACCCTGAAATGTCACTCCCAAAGAAAGATTGAGTCTGCAGAGCATGCCCTAATGCCAGGTGGATGTCTTCCACCAGTGTTGATGAAGCAGAGGACCAAAGCCACCTCCCATGTCCACTCCACAATCAGAGCCTTTGATAGATTTGTTCACCTCAACAGAGAAATATGGAACAATGGCTGCCGCTCAGCAATCAGGCCACTATCAGCACCTTGATAATGGCTGCCTCTGTAGAGAAGTCTGCACAGTTGCCTGCTGGAGAAGGACCTCAGCAACTCATGCTGCATCCAACGTGCCTTTCTTTTTCCTTTAAATATTTTTTTAGTTGTAGATGGACATGATACCTTTATTTATTTATCTTTATGTGGTGCTGAGATTCAAACCCAATGCCTCACCCATGCTAGGTGAATGCTCTACCACTGAGCCACAACAAAGTATTTTCTATTTCTTCGGGAAGGGGTGGTTTGGGATTGCCCTGCATCAAAACAAATTGCCGCAGTCCGGCTACAGCAAAATAACCTGGGGGTGACGAACAACTTGTGTAGATTGATACAGCAGGAGTGGAAGCCCTTTACTGTAAGACAACAGAGGTATTTATACATTCCACACAGCTTATCTTAATTAGCATAAACTGGATACAGCAGTCAACCAATAAGGAATCTCCACACTTAATGGCTCGCTTTTGTTACTTCACAAACCACTCCCTCTGGCATTTTGCCAGGCACCATCCAGACTTGTTTACAGACGCTAACATTTTCCTGGCAAAATGCCAGGTGCCATCCTGACTTGTTTATAGAGTCTAACAACAAATGGTTTCTTGAACTAATGAATTCAAATATGTTTCAAATACAGTATTAAGTATTAGGTCATGACTTTCTAGATGTAAGCCTTATTCTACTGATAACTCCAAAAATCTTTAGTTTGAATTGTGACTTTGTCCAATATTTTCATGTTGCTAAAAACAAGTTCTCTAACCTCTCTGGACCTTGGTTTTCTCACACATATAATGGTGACAATAGCTACCTTATGAATGATACAAGATGTGAGTTAATAGATGCATTATCTTAAAGAGTATTGAACACAGTAAGTGTCCTATGTTTAATATATATTTTCTTAAAATTGTTTTTTTTTGTAGACTCTACAGTGCCTTGAACATAGCAGATTTAAAAGAAATATATTTAATGGCTGTTTGACCCAAAATACTTTACCAAATACTTCAATATTATGGTTTAAGGGCTTCCTCTTATATAAGTATAATGGAAGAAATCTATAACTGCACAAACCTCCATAAATATAGGCAAACAATCACTCAAATTTCATTTAGGTAGAAAGGAAATTACTAAATAAAAATGAAAATAAAATCCTGCAATAAGTCTTTTGAAACTTTAGGATTGATTTATCAAAACCACATTGAAAATCATTTAATAGAGATTATAGCCTGTGTACCTGAATGGTTGTAGTCATGATAAGCGACTCAGTTTAAGGAAGAGCCATTCCTCTCTGGATGCTTGGACTTCTTTTGAAGGAAAAATATCAAACAGAATCACTGTTTTAAAATTGCAAATGTGAAATATAAATGTAAGATGGAAAGAAGAAATTAACATGGACTTTATGCCAAACTCTTGCTGGGAACTGCATTAAGCACTTTAGATATTCAATCTTCTTTAATCCTTCACCCACCCTGTAAGGCAAGTATAATTATCCTTTTTCTTTTCTTTCCTTCTATTTTATTTTTTTAACAGATGAGGAAATACATGCTCAAATAATCATGTGAATTTTCAAGATCTGACAACTGGTAAGTGAAGGAGCTGGAATCGACAATTGGCAGTCACATTTATTTAACTATAAATATCTTGCTGTTAGCAATATTGAAAAGAAGATATGAAGAGAGATGCAGAGAATTTTACTGGAACTTCAAATGAATTTTCTGCTTTAGTAAAACTGTGCCTAAACATGCAATGGTATTTACTTAACTTGGAAATGCCATATTTGGGAGAATAAAGGATTGTAAATGAGAATTTATATGCATCTGCATGTGTTATTTCATGTTTTTTTAATATTACTCCATGAAAAATTTCACTTGTTGGAATTTAAACCATGAAGCCAATTGAGAATTCACATAAAGATTAAGTCATAATCATTTGATTTCCCCTTATGACAGGTACTCCCCTGAACTTACCTTGCTATAATTTAAAACAAACTTGGCATCTAGACTGCTACCTGGCAGGTCACAGTGCTGGTCTGCTTGGGAGCTTGATAGGCAGGTAAGCTTGAGTTGCCAAAAATGCTTTTAAAAGAAAAGGTAAAAATAAAATGTGGTTGAACAGATTACGTCAAACATATAATTTTTAGATGCAGTTATGCAAGTTGTATAAATATTTTAATAGGGTGCACAAGTAATATCAGGAGTATGGAGAGAAAATAGCCAATTTCTGTACAGCAAACTTAACCTCAAGTCAGTCCCTTACCTACTACTTAAACTAACCATATATTAAATTCTCATGACCAGGCCAATTTAATACTTCTTATTTTTTTCTTCTCTGTGTTGTTGCTGTTGTTACTATTTTTGATTTTTTTTTTTATTTTTCTTTTCTTTTTTTTGTTGCATTGCTGGGGATTCACCCCTGTTTCTACACACACTATCCAAAGGTCTACCACTGAGTTACATTCCTAGCTCCTTCCTTATATTACACTGTTGTTTTTTAAAATGTTGCTTTTTAAAAGTCTTGCAGGTGAATTGAATGATGAAAATCCCCTGAGGTGTCCTGTATGATTCCTACATTCTGGTAGATAATAACCTGTATAAGTTTCCTCCCCTGAGTGTATGCATGACCTGTGACTTACTACAGGACCCTCATGAATGCCAAAATCCACAGATGCTCAAGTCACTTGCATAAAATAGTATAGTAAATGCACATGACCTATGCAGAGATGCACTTAAAAACTTGATACAAGTTTGGTTGAATCTCTGGATGTAGAACCCAAGGACACAAAGAATTGACTGTGTTCCTAAAACAAGAAACAAGAAGACAATGAATTTGCTCTGTTTTAAGTCACAAAAGTGTGGTAATATTGTGAGGCAGCCATTAATAATTAATACATATCATGTTTTGAGTCAGATTTTTAATCAATAGTTATTTATGAAGCAACTGCCATCTGCTAACTGTATCCAAAGAAAACCTATGCTAGGTTACTGACCTCAGTGATGCTTGTTCTTTAGGAAAAGACCAGATGCTTATAACTCAGGGGCAGAGCACAATACCTGTCTCACAAATGAGATAATGTATATGAAAACATTTAGCAGCATGACATATAATAGTTCTTCATATATTTAAATAAATTATTTTGTTTAAAATGAAGTGGTGTGTTACTTCCTCTTTAAACAAAAGGTTAAGAAAGGAAAGGTTACTTAAAACTATACAGATATAAAAGTTATTTTAGAAGATGTGAGGCTTAGGTAAACTTTGCTTGGCTAAAAGAGTTTTATTGCAATAGTAGGTAAGTTGTAAAATTCTGGATTCAGAGAAAGACTGCATTTGAGTAGAGAAGGAAGATAAGGAGGAGTGGCAATAACAGCAAAAATAGTAATTTCTATTCAGTGAAATAGAAAGAATGGATAATTGGCTGAAAGACTGGAGAAATCTGACTAAATAAAACCATAACTTCTTTAATCATTACAATTCATGCAGAGTTGATTATATTTTAAAGTTTTCCAAAAAATGTTTAAAGTAGAAAATATTCAATTGAGATGATCTAAAATATTATAGTTATGAATCATCTTTGAAATGTCAACTGTGACAGTCAGCTACAGCTGCAGCTAGATACACCCGTGCTTAAGAAATCCATTGCCAATTCATTAGCTATTACTCATTATTCCCAATTATGCTTAGAAAATTTATTGAAAATTCATTAGTTATTATTGGTTATTCTCAGTTATACTTGGGAGATCTATTACTAGTACACTGGTTATTATGATTCCAGTTTGAAATTTCAGATATAGCTGCTACCAGATACAATTATGCTTGAGAAATCTGTTGCCAAGTAAATAGGAACATGTTGCTTAGTGGTGTATTCAAATGAATTTCACTTCTTAATGAGAATAGCTGATTTACCTATTAACAAATGCTTGAAAATACACACAATTCTTGATAAAGCATGGCCAGAATATAGCTAGGGATTTATTACCTCAAATGGTCATCCAAATCATCAAAGCTTCAATGAAGAGAAATCAGGAAGGGTTTAATCCATCGAAACTGGAAAGCAAGGCCACATGCAGATGAAATCATGAAGAAACCACCAGAATCCATGGCTGTCACAAGCACAGGACAATGTGTGTTCTGCTTCTTACTGCTCAATGTTAACCCGTTATCATGATTAATCCCATTGTGAGCCCTCTGTGATTTTTTTCATTTGCATTAAATTGCCTCATAGACATAACAGTGGAATCTGAAGAGGAATAATAGAAATATGAAGGGTTAGAATAATGTTTATCTTACTGACGCTAGTAAAAATATTGTATGTTTTTCTTTATGAGTAATAGTATTAAAGGGAACTCTCCATGAACTCACTACAATAATAATCGTTAAATAATCAAAATGTGCTTCTCTCCAATAAATATTTGTTGTGCCTCTTCTATATATCAGGCACCATCACAGTGGCTGAATACATATTGAATTCAAAACAGATAAGGTTCCTGTTCTCTGAAGTTTATACTCCAATAAAAAATTAGGAAAAAATTTCACAAAGACAAAGTTGACAAATTAGCACCAATATTGAAATATTTATCCAGGACTGATTAACGCCCTATGCTAAACAATTGTGCTAAACTGGGCACTTGATAAATAAAGAAATTAGCCTTATGTGATGGTGCACACCTATAATCCCAGAGTCTCAAGAGGCTGAGGCAGGAGGATCATAAGTTCAAAGCCAACCTCAGCAACTTGAGAATCCCTAAGCAACTTTGTGTGACCCTGTCTCAAAATAAAAAATAAAAAGTGCTGGGATGTGGCTCAGTTGTTTAACACCTCTGGGTTCAATACTGGGTACCAAAAAAGTAAAGACAGAGATAAAGAAATTGTCAAAGTGAAAAAGTAGAATTTCAACTTAAATCTGTAACACAACATGATAAATGAATATTTCATAAGTGGGAATCAAGTGACAGAGTAGAAAGGTTTCTTAGATATTGTGAAAGAAACTGAAAGCTGATTACCACAGTCCATATTTTTAATTGCTTTCTATGCACTCAAAGAAATAAACCCCACCTCCCATACCTCCCATGTGATTAGATTTGGCCATGTGAAATGAAACCTAACCAGCAGAACATGAGTAGAGGTAATGGAACCATTTTCACAACTGACTCATCAAAATTTTCCATGTGATGAGGCTGGGGTTGTGGTTTAGCAGTAGAGCAATTAGGCCCTGGGTTTGATCCTCAGCACAACATAAAAATAAATGAATTAAATAAAGATATTGTGCCCATCTACGACTAAAAAGTGGATATTAAAAAAAAAAAAAACAAACAAAAAACTTCACATGTGATGATGCTCAAAGTCTTCTTTCCATTCCCTCCAGAATTGAAACAATATATAGCAGGCTGAGTCCCTGAATGACTGGGGCATCACACTCTTCTGTCCAATTGCTTCATACTTTAAAGAGACTGATAAAAAAAATTTCAATTGTACTAGCCAACACATACTTTGGAGTTATTTATTTATTTATGTATGTATTTATTTTTTAGCATCAGTTCACCTACCTATAGGAAAAACAAATTTTCTAAAAATTCCCTGCAACTACATGGCTAATCTTCTCATTGCTACTTTATGCTTTCAAGTCTAAATATGGCTCAAAATTCTTCAAAATCCAGTATTGCAGAGAGTCAATGCCAGTCAGAATCATGATACAAAATGAAAACTGCTGGTCACTATATTAACCCTCTCTAATGTGTAGGTGATGGAAAAGAGGCTTGGAGAGACTATGAAATCTGACCTAAATCACCTGCAAAATGACAGTGAAACATAGGTATTAGAGATTGTTGTTCATCGTAGAAGACTGGAAAATACCACACCAAAGGGTACATGAAATTTGTTGTCTAAAACTTTAGATACCCTTTTAGTTTAAAATATTTTGGAATATTACTTAATCGGTTGATGGAATCTTCATTAAAGTCATATTTTTATTTTTCAGTTTTCCACTTGAGTTGTTGTCAAAGATAGAAAATAAGTCATGTTTTACTAAAATAAAGGTCCCTTTTATGTGTGGAATACAACTTGATGTAGTGGTTTGATGGGAATGTCTAAGGTTAGTTTTACTGTATAAGACTTATTTCAAAATAACTTGTAGTGATAGAGGTTGACATCTGTTAAATTATTGGAACCTGGGCACCATAACAAATAAAAGGATAACACTAACTTGGCACATGATAAATTTGCCAAATATGATAACTGATCTATGTGGAATCATTAGTGAGACATTTTTCAAGGGACTTCCAAATAATGATTATAGGACAGGCTTTGCTCTCAGTACTACCTGGGTACAAATTTTGACTCTCCTATTAATTTTCTGATATTGACTAAACCATTAGTCCTCTGTGGTGTCATTTTCTCTACTGAAACATGAGAAAATTGAAAATTTATCTATCAAAGTACTAAGAAAATTAAATAGAAACTGTATGAATTGCTTCTAATAATATTTGTCCCATAGAAATAATTCAATGAATTTTAGCTTTTGGTAACATAGGGGCAGGGAAATTTTTTGTTTGTTTTTTAATAAAACATCTAGATTAGTGAAAATCAACTATAACATTTCATTATAAACTTTTCAGCTTAGAAAAATAACCAACCAAACAAATTTACTGAAATTACAAAAAATGATTGAAATACTTTCTGATGTGTTATTAATATGGAAATCTCAGGATTCAAGAGAATTATGTTCTATGTAGGAGCTGCATCAAAGGAAAACTGGTAGATTTTGATTTTCTAAAAAGAACTGAGTTTGGGTGTTACAACACACTTATTTAAAATCTACCATGCCCATACTTTATTGAAACTTTAAAGTTAATGATGATTTATATTTTGTTATAATTTCTTAAGTGATCCACATATGTCTGCCTTGTATTAGTAACATATAAAATATAGTTAATAAATTATTTATGTCTAGGAACAACTTGTTAAATCATTCTAAGCCTTATTTTCACCATCTATAAAATGGAAACATAAGCACCCAACCTGCAAGCAAAGTGTGGAATGAAGTAGAAAATTTATATAAACACCTGACTCTAGTAAGCAATCAAAAAAAATGAGTGACTGTTAAAACTTCACTCCAGACATTGGACTCCATCATACTTTATATAATTGTCTAATTTAAATTTCTCAGTTACCACATAAAGTTGGTATTTTTCATAATTCAAACTCTTTTTGTTAAACTGGGAAATAAAATCAATGTGTGCTAACAAGGTAAGGAAGAATTTATTACATGAAAACAGACATATATCCTGGTGAAGTTTGCCAAGAGAGCAACACAAAAGTTTGGAAATAGGAAACACAAAAGCATCCGGAACCCAAGTAGCCTTTGTTCTCATGTCTTCAAATCTCTCAAAACATAGGGTGGCCACTTGATTTTTTTTCTGCCTGTGGGTGTCTTCCCCTGCCTAACTGTACACATGGCAAAAGATGGCTGCTTGCATGCCTCCATTCAACAGTCCAGCCAAACTGACTGTAGTGCCTTCAACTAAATTCCAGCCTCTCAGGAAAGAAAGTGGATTGACCCCCCAGGAATTGTGTTCCCAGGAAGGCAGTTAAACAAACACAAATGCCAAGCTCCAAATTTAATGTTGCAGGTGGAAGAACAGCTACTTCTAGGAGAAATTATATTATTTTGGACAGACGATGATGCCATCAGAACTTATTACAATATTATAATATTTACTTTTGAGACTAAGATGAATGAAGTTAGGCGGTTTGAGGAACTTGCTTAAAGTCACACAGGAAGTAACAGCTGGAATCCAGGGCATTCTTTCTGACCCTTTGCATGCAGGTTTTTCTCTAAGATTGTCTCCTATGTAGTGATGCTGGGATCTCTAGTCTCTTAATTTTTCTGTATTAATCTCTAAATACCACTCTACTTTCTGGCTTGCTCTGGCTGATGCCTGATTCTGCTCTATTAAGCTATATACATTAGGTTTTCACTTTCTTATTTTTTTCAAAACTTTGCTTCTTCCTCTTGCACCCACAGAGCTAAAAGTAGCCTACTTCATAGAACATAGGCCCCAGGAGGAAAGCAGTTTAAAGAATATTAGGTGGGAAAAAAACCCCAAAACAAAACAAAACAAAACACTTCATACTTTTTGAATTCAATTTGAGTGCAGCTGCCTTTGGAACTGAATATTTAATATTTTAAAAATTTCTCCAAATTGTTATAGACATTAGAATCAACAGTTTTTAAAAAGTCCCTTCTCTAATGTTTATAAACAATTTAAAATATTTTTTTCAAGTATAGAGTAACATCTATGCAGTTATTTAAAAAACCATATTATAATCATATATGAAAATATCACATTGTACCTGATGAATATATACAATTTTACTTTCCAATTAAATTTAAAAAAAAAAATTAGGAATAAAAAGGAAGAAAAGTACTTGCTGATGAAATGGGGTGAAAACTGTCCTCCTAGCCTTGACTTTGAGCTCATATTTCCAATGAGGCTACTTTAGGATGATTATAATATTACAATTTTTATGACAAAATGGGGAATCTCGATAACATATCACTGAGGTCAGTTCAAAGGCTCTGACTAAAAGAAGAACTTGAAACTCAAATTTATCTTACTTTTCCTTGTCTTTTCATTAGCTGACTCTATGAAAATAGAAAGGATGATATCAATCACAATGTAATTGTCTGGACAGAAAAAAGAAAAACTTTTTTTCTGTCATTTTTCAAAGAGGATAAAAAGAAGGAAAAAACGTTGAATGTTGGCAAGCTAGCAGTTTGGAAACTTTGCAAAGACTTTGAAAATTTAACATAAACTATAGGTGAGCATCCAGGAAAAGAGTGAAATAAGCAGGTTTCATTGTATTTAGTTTGGCCTCTTAAAAGTAAAATGATGGAACTTGTAGCCTAGGAATATTTTCTTACCTATATTCACTGGGGAAGGTGAACGTAATTACAGCTGTTCTGACTTCATGCAAACCAAATTGGTGTTATGGACAATTAATCTTTTGAAACATTAAGATACCTCTGTAATTTCTCACTTTTGTAAAAAAAAGTAAGAGGAAGGCACCATAAATCAAATTGTAGTCAGTAGGCCAGAAGTTTATTTAATTGACAATGTAAGACAAAGCCTCACTAAATTTTTATTACATTGGGGCAACTCATACTTCACAACGGTCTGTATAGTCCTAAGTATGCATAATCGAATTCTAATTCTTCCCTACCTAGTAATGAATTGGGCCTTTTCCTCCTATTCTTTCAGACTCCACTTTGATTGAGATCATTCATCAAAAAGTTGAGATTTCTTAGAATCAAGTCATATTTTGATATGTGTGCCACCGATTCACATAGAATGCCTCCTGTTTCTTGTAACCCTGACAACAGAAAAAAGAATTCGACCCAACAAACAAACAAATGTGAGTTAGGTGTGTTTGATAGAAGTAAGGTTAACTAGTTTGGACTTGCAAAATCAATACTCACTGTTAAAAAATAATTTCCTAACATTAAATAAAGCGATTAAAGTTTGCCTTACAATGTTACCCAAGTACATTTCTGATAGATATGTAAATTTGTTGAGTTTGCTATAAAGTCAGGTCAAAGAAACTATCTAAAGCAGGGTGGGACATGGAGCTACACAGTATTTGTGACAATCTCACTAAAAGTTAGTGCTGGCTATAAGGCGAGTTTCTCATGAAATTCAGAAATATATAGATTGCTATGTGCAACTCTCAATTATGTGCCCGCCTGTAACAGAGAAGCTAATTACCTTGACCATATGCTTCCTCCCCCTTTCACTAGGAGTCTCTCATGTTCTTCCTTTGACCTCTTCTTGGGCACTGCATTACATTTTGTTTTAATTGCCACCTTACTATCAAATGAAAGGGAAATATTGCTGTAGGGATGGGTGGAAATTACAGGGTTTCAACATTCCCCAGATGGGCTGACTGGCTGACATAGGGACCTTGTTTTCCCGAATGTAAGTTTGAAGGTCATAGTCCAACTCCTAACCCTGAGAACTAGAGAAACCAACAGTGTGTGGCTGGGAAAAGATGGCTTTGTGGAACAGCTCTGGAGTAGGCCCAAAGGCTCTGACTTCCCAGTTCTTAGACTGTGGGCGCGTCTTCTAATCTCTCTCAACCTCAACTCTAAAGAAAGCCTTCATGGACTGGTTAAAATGCAATGACCCTTTCAGTTAGAACTTACCTTTTCATCTTAAAATGAGATGAAGTTTCATCTCCCTTCCATGTGTCCCACCCTCACACTCCCAAGAATGAGTTAGGGTCTTCCTCTATCAAGATACATTTTTGAAATTTCTGTTCGCTTATAGACACTTCCATATATCATAGATTTGTTTTCTACAAAGACTTTGTCTTGTTCATCATTAGAACATCAATTCTTTGAGAGCAGCCCTTTCAGTAGTCACTGGTTGAATTAAGGGAGAAAGCGTGAAATTAAAGACTTAATAGCACCAACTGTGAAATCACAGCTTCAAGCAGGGGTGAACCTAGATTTTTCCCCCCTCATCTTACAAGTCCAATATTAATATTAGAGAGGTCTAAAAACTAAGGGAGTACTTCTCATTTCGCACAGATTCAAAAAAAAAAAAAACAGTAATAACTAAGGTGGTTCCTTAAAGTAGACACCATGAATGAAATTATTTCATTTAATATGCACAGTACTCTGGGTATAATTAACATCACCATTTTATAGACCAGAAAACTGAGTTTAAGAGTTTGGAAATTTTTTGACTCTCACAGAGAGTGAGCAATGAGGTCTAACTTGTTACCAATCTGATACCCAAACTATTGTTTAACCCCTGTGTAATTCAGCCTCCCAGCGTCAGCTCTGCAACCAACACCTGAGCTAGAACTATAGACCTCCACTTCCTCTACTTTCTGCACTTTGTCCCAATCTTCATG
Organism: Callospermophilus lateralis; assembly: GCF_048772815.1. Taxonomy (NCBI): domain Eukaryota; kingdom Metazoa; phylum Chordata; class Mammalia; order Rodentia; family Sciuridae; genus Callospermophilus; species Callospermophilus lateralis. The sequence goes on from NC_135312.1 coordinate 14,153,070, forward strand.
GAAGCAGGAGCTGTTCACAACTAACTGTAATCAAGATGACCTGCCCACAGGTTTTTGAAAGTGGACTGAACTTAATTCAGTAAAACTTGGTCTTGTTACTTGTGAGTTAATGAACTGGCAGATACATTAAATCTACAAATTTCTGCTCCTTGCTTTCAGGCCCAAATAATAGTAGAGCATCAAGCATCATAGAAGGAAATGAAGAAACAAGGTGGTTGATAGAGTTGGGATATATCCATTTTATTAAAATATAATATATATTCAGAATGAGGTTTAATGAGCTGTTTCATTAAACAAAGGCAACAATAAAAATATAATTACAATAACAGTAATAAGTACAACAGTGACTAAGGGCATTCTAAAGATGAGAGGGTGTCAATTGAGAAAAATCAAATATAAAATATTTCTCTTTGCATGTGTAATTGTATAGCATTAAAACTGACAAACTATATGTATAGTGTATGTACTCTAGATGTAGCTACCATATTTGTGTGTAGATAGATATGTCTGAAGAAAATTTGAAGTGAGATGATTATTTATTCTTTTCCTCTGTATGACATCACCAGGCACATCTCTTCTCATACTTTGCATATTTGTTGGATATGATAATGCCAAGATATGAGTTTTGCCTGTTTACTTTTCTTTGCCTGATTACTTAGCAAATCATCTGCCCCTCCTCTGGGGCTTCTCAGTCTCCATGAAAATGATTCCATTGGCTGAAGGCAGAAATGTGTTTATGTTTAGAGTGACCTTGACTTCTTGAGAATCATTTGCAATGAGTTTAAAAACAAGGGCTGTTAAGTCCTACTGTGAATCTAACTTTTCTGCTGTATAATGCCTATGGAGTTAGAAATGATAACATTCAGCTAAAATGTTTTCATTAAGTGTCTTTTGTTCAACCACTGATAGCAAAATAGTACAAAGGCAAAAAAGCATATCTCCTTTCCATTTAGACTTATTAAATATTCAAGTGATTCCTCAAATATACACAGCCTTGCGGTGGCTTCATTAAAGTACAGCTCCATTGCACTTCATGATGGAACATTGGTACAATATGCTTCCTGCAGTGGCTACCCACAAGCAAACAGATTGTTGCATTCCTCACCAGCTGAAGCTCAAAAGTAGCCCAGAGCCAGGAGTATTATAGTAATCAAGGCCACAGGTTAGAGGCGTGGATAATGATGGTAAAATCCACATCAGTGAAAAAAGAGGCCACAACTTCCTCATCAAGTGCAGCTGGAAATAACAACCAGCTCTTCCTGGTCAAGTCTTAGTGTCCCTTATTCAAGAACTGTCTTCTAAAGATCTGATTCAGCAGCCTCCCTGTACATCAGGAGAGGCAGTGTTCGAAATAATTGCAAATAATCTGCTAAATTTTGTTTAAAATGAGCGTGAGTCATTCGATAATAAATGAAAAACAAATCATAACATAAATCAAAGACATATATGAATTTTTACTGCAATTGCTAAAAGTATATTGGTGTGGGAATGGAGATGAGGGGGAAAGCAGCAACCTGTAAAACCTGTAATGAATTCCATTGATTGCAGAGCTGCTACATACTCGCATTTCCTAAAGCCTTTTATTTATATTATTTCTATAAGTATTAATGCAATGCATATATGCAGATTATACAGACATGTGCACACATGTATAAATAGAAACAGAGTCAATATTAAATATCGAGTGTTGTACCCAGTGTTAATAGTTAGAAAAAGCAAATACAACTGTTTTCTGTAAGGACTGCAAATACTTTCCACTCATACATTGATTTCTCATGATAAATGGTGTTTGGTTGGATGTCAGAATTGTATGCATTTTATCTTCTTTATATTTCTAATTTCACTGGAGTTATTTTAAATTAATTTTTTAATCTGATTTGGAGTATACAAAAATGCCATGTTTATACTTGGCTGCAAAAATTTAGTCTTATCTTGCAAAACTTTCTCTTGCTTAAATGTATATGCTGAGACATGAAGAAACTTGCTTTTGAAAATGTTAGCTCATATTTCCCTCTAGTCTTTTTAGAGCAAAATCTGAACATAAGCCCACAATGAACAGTTAGCATAAAAGATTTCAATTTTGAGTTGAAATATCTATTATATCATTTGAGATGGAATTTTTACTGTACACAACTATGATAGTCTCTATACAATGACATAGTAGTAGTATCATTGTTTCTAAAGTTCTCAGTAATCACTTATGTGGGGAGATAAATACATACAAAAAAATCCAATTATATAGTCTTTGGATCCAAAGGTCATGGAAGGTGTTTGTAATAAAGCCACTTAAAGTAACTTTCACGCAGCACTCCACCATACACAATTTCTCTAGAGGAAACTCTTCTCAATTTTAAATTGAAGTCAGTGTTTCATTCATTGATATATTTCAGAAATAAGTTTTTCACATGCCTATTCCTTGCTGAGAATCCTAGACTCCAGAAAGGAATTATCATCAAAAGTCATTATCATCAAAAGATTGACAGCATCTTAGAAGAGACAGTCAAATAAACAGGTGATTAAAGTATGACAGATGACAGATATATGTCCCTCACAAGAATTGTCTCTTGGTAAATACAAATAATATTAGTTCTGAAAAAAGAGAAGTAAACTTAGGAATAGTGTTGATGGGCTATCTAACAACTGAATAACCGAACCAGAGCAGTTAGAATGGTTGCAATTCTCTGCAGAGTTGACTGATCATACCAAAGCTGCCCCTCAATAAAAAAATCAGTTTTAGTGCTGTTCCTAAACAAAAAGTCAACACATTTATCCTAAATTGTTATCTCTACAGTATGGTAATTCACCTCAATAACTTGTGTATTATATTCCTAAATACGTGAAAGGCAAAGTAAAAGAACTTCCCATTTAGAAAACAGGAAAGGTCTAAAATGATTAAGAATTTTAGTTGAAATTTCAAGGGAATTTAGGGATCATTTTCTCTAACCCATTTTAAAAACTTTTATTTACTCAGTCAAGAAAAGGGAAAAAAAAAGTGTGTGTTTATGCGTGAGTCAGTGTTTACAGGTAGGTGTGCAAGAATGCCCAGAAGATTTCTAGGCATTCTTTGCATTCAGGATTTGGAGAACAAGATGGGGCTTTATGCACCTGTGGAGAGAAGGGCAAATTCATAGATGTTATTTATGACGTCTATCTCCTAGGAGCTTACAGTTGAGTGGATACATTAGAAATGAATAATTATATCACAAGAAAGTGCAAAATAATAAGCATAATAGATTGATGGATGGAAGCTTAAAAGAACAATGAGAATGACATTTTGGGATCATTGGGTAAAGTTGTGTGAATGGAATAAAGAACGAAATTTCATGGAATTTAAGCCTCAAGGCCAAGTTTATTTGGGTACAGCCAAAGAAGAAAGGTCTTCCTAGCTTTCAATCCAGTCTTCTGTCCCTATTATGTGAGCTCCAGAGTGAAATAATTATTAAAAACCCCTTCTTCCTCACCAAAATACTATCCCCCAGAGCTAAGTATTATTTTTTGATTAGAAAGTAACATAGTAAGGATGGCTAGCCAGTTAAACCTTATACATGATATCTCAGAGGAAAAGTGTGCATGCTTAGAATTTTCTTTGTCTTTCCCAGCTATCTTTTTATTGAAAACATGTAGGCAAATTCATGTCACGTCATTTGTTGTTTTGTAGCATTATGCGTGGAATAAGTAAGAGAGAAATGCTTTGAGTAATGTAAATTTCATAGGGTTTTTTTTCCTATTTCACATCATTTGGTAAAAATATCTTCTAATTTTTAATAGTTAAAACACTTGTGCATAATCTTATCCTGAATGAATAATTAGACATTCCAGTTATAAACAGATAACACAGGTAGAGTCATATGTATTGGTACAACTGTGCCTAATAGATATAAATATAGCTGCAACTGTAGGTGTAGTATAGATATACAAGATAAGGATGTAGATAGAGTACAGATAAAATACATATGTATAAATATAGATGATATACAGATTTAGAAATAGATATAGATATTAATGAGAATACCTGTAGAGAAGGAAAGAGAGTGAAATACCAGTGACATTTACACTGTGCCCAATGTTTAAGATCTTAATGTCTGTGATTGCAATGATGAGCTCCTTAATTCTCCTAATAAATCTGTGAAAATAGTAATATTATCACCCTAGCTTTACAGCTGAAGAAACCAAAGCAAAGATATGGATATTAGTTTTTTTGTTTATTTGTTTTTTTCCTGCAACAAATAACTACAAAGTTATTGATTTAAAACATCAGGAGTTAGTTGTCTCACAGTTCTGCAGACCAGAAGTTCAAAATCAGGATTGTAGGGACCAATAAAGGTATTCTCAGAATTGCACTCTCTCTGGGTTTTGGGGGCACTTGATCTCTTGCCTCTTTCCAGTGCCAGGTGGCTATTCCTACTGCTCATGTGGAAATTCAGGTGAAACTCCCCACTTCAAGATCTTTAACCACATCTGCCCGCATTCTGTTACTTTCATTAAGTAACATGCAAAAGTTCTAGGAATTAGGAACTGACACCTTTGGGTGACTTTTATGTAGCCTACTACATTAGATAAATTTACAAAAATATCACAGCTTTTATTTGCGGAACTTTAAAATACACGGTGTGTAATTCTGTTAATCAATGATTCTTATTGCTGATCACCGCAAACCACTGATTTCTGGGATATTTCTCAGTGTAAACTGCCTTTGGAGGATGGAACTTTTCATTTTACAAATGAACTAGACTTAAACTTTATTCTCTTTAAGACAATCCAGACTCATAACAAACTTACCTTTATCACTTGATAGTTTGTTTTTAATTGTATTTTTAAAATGTTGTTCCAAGGTTCACTCTCAAAATACTTAGCCATTGATAAAAGTTTTCATAGAAAATCATCACAAATTTGTGATTGTTTGAGCCAAACTCTGCCATGTGATTCTCCTGCTCAGAAATCCATGTTTGAATCCTTCTGTGGCACCACGACAGAATAATAAAAATTCACCAGGATTCACTTCAATATTTTAAACTCTATCAAAAATGCAAATTTTAATTATAATAGAAAGTGCTTTTTTGCTTACTTTTTGAATAATTGCTTCATGTGGCTTAGGAGCTTTATATAATTTATTATACATCTCATACTAATATGAAAACAGCTTGCAAACTGGTAGTATATTTGTAAAGATAGTCCAATGAAATAAGACAAATCAATTAATGCTGAAGGAGTTATTTTCTGTTGTTATGGCATTTAAAAATATTTTTTCAGGGTATTTCAATATTTATTTTCCCCAAGTCCAGTGAAAATACTACAAAAACCAGATACTTCCTTTACAATCTTGCAATAGGGGGATATTACAAAGAACCTACTGTTGCAGTTATTTAAATTCCTTAGTGACAGTGCTGTGATGAAAATTACTCAGAGTACAAACTTAGTTAATTTGATTCTGTGTAGGCAGTCTGATATTAATTATAAGGTATGGTGCAACTACCGCTTTCTGGATGGATTGCATAATCAACTGAATAATAATTTGCATGTATTTAAATAATCTAGTTGTGTTTTAGGATTTTCAAAATGTTAAGAACTGTCAGTTAACATATAATGTGTGTGTATATTTATATATATCTACATATATATATATATATATGTATATAATATGTTTGTGTGTGTGTCTTCATGAGTGTGCACACACACATTTGAATTGCAAGTTTTCTTATAGAAAAATGGTGAATATGGCATAAACTGAGTGTCAGATGTAGGTAAGGCAATAAAATTCTCAATGTATGATTGATTTACTGGCTGTCTATAAATTATTGGGTGAGGGATCTTGGAATATAGTCAGATGCCCAAGATACATTCTCTTTCCTCACTTGTTGCTGCTATCTCAATATTTGGCAACTGCATAGAAATACAGATATTGGTGGAACTAAAATTACTCCATATTTATATGTTGTCATTTTTATATCTGTGTTATCAAAATTCATACAGCTATAAAACTAAGTAGGGCAAATTGTACCACATATAAATTATATCTCAACAAACATGACTTTAAAAAGAAATTTAGTTCTTGAAGTGTTTTAACAGTATTGGGCACATACTAACCACCTAATAAATAATGACTATTATTATGATTTATTAAAATAGCCTGCATTAAGCTGTTTCATAGTGGGATAGGGAGAGAGAGCATTGGAGGAACAGAGGAACTCTACATAGGGAAAAGGGGTGGGAGGGAGAAGAAGGAGATATGGGATTAAAATGATGGTGGAATGTGATGAACATCACTATCCAAAGTACATGTATGAAGACACAAATTGGTGTGAATATACTTTCTGTATAACCAGACATATGAAAAACTGTGCTCTATATATGTAATATGAGTTTTGATACATTCTGTTGTCATATATAACAAATAAGAATTAAAAATGTTTTAAAAAAATTAGAAAAAGACTCATCTAGGGCTGAGGTTGTGGCTCAGTGGTAGAATGCTTGCCTAGCGTGTGTGAGGCCCTGAGTTCAATCCTCAGCATTATATAAGGTTAAGTAAATAAAGGTATTGTGTCCATCTACAACTAAAAAATATTTTAAAAACAACAACACACATCTGCACCAAAACATGACTGTTTCAATTCTTAGGGCCAGAGGCACAGTCCAAATGGAGCCCAATGTATCATATGTTTAAATAATTAGAATACAAGCTAATGTTCTTTTGCATATAAAAGATCTCTAAGAAATGTTATTAAGTAGAAAAATCTTCAAAATACTTTCAGTATTAATATAATGTATTTTGTACATTTTCCAGAGTATACACATATATGTTGATATTTCCATAACAATTTCTTGAGGGATAAATATTTATTAACACTAATTATATTTAAGGAAAGGGACTAGAAGTTAATGGAGAGGGAGACATCTTTCTTTACTGTTTAAATTGTTTCTTTTTTGCTTTTTTCTTTTTTTTTTACCAACTACATTTTTTATTTAAAACAAAAAAATCACCCCACCCAATGGGGATGGGTTGTTATGCAATACTTCCATTCAATGAGTTGACCAAATTCAAAATTTTATACTCTTGAGTCTAGCCCAGTATACCTGTAATTCCAGGTACTTGGGAAGACAAGGCAGGAGGATAACAAGTTCAAAGCCAGCCTGGGAAATCTAGCAAGACCCTGTCTTAAAAAAAGACTGGGGATGTACTTCATTGGTAGAGTGCTTCTAAGTTTAATACCCAGTAGTGAAAAAAAATTATATTCTTATAATTCAAATGTTGAGATCATAAGCTAATATTCTGTTAAATAAAATACATTATCTCTCTTATAATGACTCACAAAATTTCAAAATCACTTATGAGCCACATTCAAACAAAGATTTCAAACTCCTTGAAACTCTGGTTTCTCCTCAGATTGTTCTCTTCTTCCCATTCCCAGTTATACTTACTTTAATAGGGCATGTATACAACAAGTTGTCATTCTAACTACCATGACAAACCTTCATTGAAGTTCACAGCAAAGGGCACACTCCGCTCCTGGACTCCTCTGTGGCTTAAGGGTATATACATTGGCAGGGGACTTGGCCTTGGGACTGTTCTTAAAAAGAGGATAGGAAAGACCATTTGAGAGGATATAAAACCTTTGAAATCTGGAATCCCAGGGTTCTGGGTTCCTCAAGCATGTTATAGGACAGATACTGCCTCTCTCTCTCTCTCTCTCTCTCTCTCTCTCTCTCTCTCTTTCTCTCTCTCTGTCTGTCTCTCTTTTGTGGGCACTAAACCCTTTTATGAGTAAGGAACCCTTACCACATAATGGCAGCCCAAAGGACCTGTCCTCCTACTATCTTTGCCATGGAAGTCAGAATTTCAAATGATTTTTTTTTTGGGGGGGTCACAAACATTTAGATCATGAGACCATCATTTTGCCTTCTGGGGGTAATTCCAATGCAAGTAGACAACTAGCTCTTAGTTTTCTTAGGCAAAATTTCTTAAGCAAAGTAGAAAGAATACATTGCATTATGCAATTGAGATTCTCAATTCATTAAATCAGTATTTCCAGAGGTGTACCCTACAACCCCAATACTTCTGGAATTCACTGCCGCAGTCTCTGGCTGGGCACAAATCACGAGTCTCCACACAGCTTGTAGATTCAAACAGCAATTCTTTATTCCCGAACTCACACCAGCCATCTACAAACACGTTCTGGGGGAATCCACGTTCTCTGCCCAAATCCACTTCTGCCCAAATCCACTACTCTGCCCAAATCCACTCCACATGGGCTTCTGTCTCCTAAAATATATTGTCTGACCCTAAGAACTCAAGAGGAACTCAGCAGCAGGATACGCCCTATTCTAAAGGGGGAACACCCTAATCTCCTATTATGCTAAACTGCCCTATTCTAAAGGGGGAACACCCTAATCTCCTATCAAGCTAAACTGCCCTGGTCCTTGAGCAAGGTCACCTTTCAGAAGTCCTTCCACTAGACAGCATGGGAGTAAGCTGGCAAGGAGATTGTCATACCTACTTGGCTGATGGCTCCCAGCAATTCACAAGGCCAAAAAACTTGTGCTGTGATTTCAACATGGTCAGTGTCTGTCAAGGGTCCTTATGTACAGGCTTGGTCCCCAGAGTGGTGCGATCAGGAGGTGCTGCAGGCCTTTAAGCGTGCCCTGAAAGGGATCATGGGATTCCCATCCATTGATACTCTCTCAATTTTTCCTCCCTCCCTCTCTCTCTCTCTGTCTCACTCTATCTTCCTAGTTCTAGATGTGGTATGTGCTCCCACGTGTGCTTCTATCATAATGTAATACCTTCATAGTGGCCCAAAGCAAGGAACTACCTAATCTTGGGCTTGAAATTCCAGAACTATGAGCCAAAATGAACATCTCTTTATTTAAACACTAACCTGTCTTGGACATTTTTTGTTAGTAATGCAAAGGAGATGTATACACCTAGTATGAACAATCATGTTGGTGTAAATTTAAGTTAATGTTTATGTTTTAGTTACAGGATTCCATAGAGTAACATTTCCCTTACCCCCCAACTCACAAATGTTCCTATTACCTTTAGTTTATTTTATTTTTTCTCTTCACCAAGTATTGCCACAACATGATCCATCATAGAAGTGTGAAGTCTTACTAGAAAACAGTAAGAAACACTTCAGTTCTGATAATGATGATCACAATAAATAACAAGTAAGGAAATCCTAAAACATAAATTGGTGGAATGAAGGATATTGCTTTGTTGTTTTTTTTTTTTTTTGGCAGTATTATGAACTTGTAATCACTGCATCATCTGGTTGCTGATAGGTCAAACAAACAACAACAACAATAACAAAAACCCGTGCTCTTAAAATCCTTTTCTTCTCTTTGGAAACCAGTCACAGTACCAAACACTGGTCAAAGAAGACACTGCTTGCCACAGCTTCTGGCTCCCAATGAAGTTTTACTGATGTAGTTGGAGTTGCTTATGGGCCTGGGTTTTCAAAGGGGGCTACTGTTCTGATTTGCCTAAGTATCTCTCTTCTTGGAAGCTCTTTTTCCTTGACAAATCCTCCATTCTCCTTTGTTAACTAGGAAACAATGGGAGTGAAAATGCCCTTGAGCTATTTTCATCACTTCAAAATATGAAGCCAATCAAACACACTAACATAATAACCTCCACTCAATTATCTGTAGTTAAAATTGTTGAAACACATGTAATCACGTGGAACGTGGTTTCAACAAATTTTCAGTAATTAACTAAATACAATTTTTCCCTTCAAAGTTGGATTTAGTAATAGGATTAATATCTGTTGCAGGGGTGTTAATGTAATAAGCATTATTATTATTATTACTGCTACTTACAAGTTTAGCAGGGCATAATGACATCAAAAAACTTATTACTTTGTTGTGTAGCAAGTTGTATTTCATAATTCTGCTGTTTTTTATGATATCTGCACATTAGGATAATTTCCACAGAAAACAATTAAGACATTCAAGCATTCTTTGGATAATAGGGATGACAGGAAGTTGAATTAAACTAATAGAATTATACTGAGCAGATTCAATATGGACATGTTTCACAGGTATTTAGAGTATGTTAAATTTTCATAATGAATAAACTATTCAATTTTATTAAATAGGTCATCTAAAATTTTTTTATGTATGGGATGCTGTCTTTGCAGTTTAGCTTTAGTTTATTTACAACTCTTACAATTCGTAATTCCTTTGTGTATATATTTGAAGATGGATGTTTGTGAAGATGGGGAGCCGTGCCTAAAGAGCTCATAATATTTATTTTTTTCCTCTTGGATGGACACTTTTTTATTGGGAGGGGATTTTGACATTTACATCAGTAGCAGGAGTTTGAGGTAGGAGGTCAGGGGTGCTTCAAATCCTAGAAACTTACATGTGTATTCTCCTTTGCATGAGAATGCACACACACACACACACACACACACACACACATTTATAAGGTGAAGTATAGAATACGATATGTCAATGCAGTTTAGTTTGGAGGTTCCAGATTGTGGGTTGAGTAAGCAGAACATGGAGGGTATAGGATAAACTATGTAGTATATAATTTAGAATTGATAGAGTGTTAGAGCATTAGCCAGAGTTTTAGTCATTAAATATACAGAAATGGCATAGATAAAACAATATGATGGCTGCTTTGTGGATATAATTTTTGAGGCCTAATAAAGAAAGGTTATTCAAGTGAGATTGAGGCAAGATATTGTTGTCCCCAAGCTTGGGTCAAGTTAATCCTGGACCAAGGCAGACTGCAGACAGAGTCCAATATTGTGGCCTTTGGTTTGCTAAGTCTTGGTTCCTCCTCTTCTTCACCCAACACTCTGGATTACATTTTATCTAAGGCTTTTTTTTTTTTTTGGTATTAGTGGCACAGATAGATAGAACAGTGAGTTAGGTAATCGTATTTCTAGGCAACCAAGATGTTATGAAGATATTAGCCCTGCCAAAGACCCACGAGCTCTTAATATTTATGTTTTCTCTTCTGGGATGGACACTCTTTTATTGAGAGGGTATTTTGACATTTATATCTGTGGCAGGAGTTTGAAGTAGGAGGTCAGGGGTGCTTCAAATCCTAGAAACTCATATGTATATTCTCCTTTTCATTTCACACACCCACACACACACACACCCACACACACACACACACACGTTTATAAGGTGAAGTATAGAATATGGTATTTGCTAGGAGATAGACCTGGACTCAGGTGTAGCACAAATTGGTATGTACTTTCCTGTATCCTCAGTAGGTAAATGGGAAAAGAACTATGGTAGATCCAGACAATGTAATATAATTCATCAAGAAAAAGAACAAGCATTAAAGTATGGAAATATCTGAAGGAGTCTTAACATGCATATCACTGAGTATCAGAGCCAAATACAAAAATACTGCATCTCTATGATTTGACCTCTATGACATTTTAGAAAAGGCAAGACTATGGGAACAGTAAAATTATCAGTGTTTTCTGATAAGGATTTGCTCAGGATTCAGGAGGGATGATGATTATGGGGAGTCCAGTAGCTTTTAAGAACAATGAAATTACTCTGTGTATTATAATGTAGTACATATAAGTCAATATGGTAAATATATGTCATTAAACATTTGTCAAAACCCATAGAAGGTAAATCACCAAGAGGAAATCCAAATGTAAACCATGAATGTTAGTGAATACCAGTGTATTAGTTATCAAAATATACCAAAGTAATTGAAGAGCTAATAATAGTGGCATTGGGAAGGGCATCTTCTTATAGGGTATATGGAACTTTGAAAGTTTTGATCATTTTCCTATGAGTTTAAAACTGCACTGAAAATGAAGTTTACTAATTTAAAAAATAAAATAAAATCAGCTCCTCTCTGGGGGGAGGGGTTGTTTATATGCTATTGGCACACTTATGTCCCTTTTTAAGGAAAAACCAGAATGGAAGAAATTGAAGATGATAGATCTCCAAAAATAAAAGTCATGCATGACACATAGGTTGATATGTGGCATTTGAGTCTCTGGCTCCAGTTGTTCTTGATCTCCAGATTTATTTCTGACCTTTCAGTAGTTTTTTTTTCAACCCTTACTAATATTCTGGGAGTCAGAATACTAATCCCCTCTACTTCATTTTCTCAACTAAAATCATTAAAATTAAATAGCTTTGACCCACAGATAAAAGTACTAATACTGTTTGAGATTGCACAGTGCCTTATTCTTATTTAGCAGATTGTCTTCCATTGAATCCTAAGATTCAGGCAGGCAATTGAACACCAGTCTGCCATCCACTATCTTGTTAAGGTTGATTAAATTGTAATCCTGCCACAGTCCCAGATAGACAGATGGAAGGCAGCACACCTTTAACATCTGAGCATTCATGAAATCACATAAAATAATGTATGAGAGAAATTTCAGGGAGAAAAATGTGTAGGGTGGTTTTAGAAAACTAACGTGTGCATGTCATGTGAGAATAGAGAGCAAAGATATTGCCAAGGTTTGGAAGTGGCCCTAATTGCACATAAACTTTTTTTAAACATTAGCTGCACCAAGTCATTCACTTTTCTGTGTTATGTTCCCAAAAGGGTCCACATGCCTGGTTCCAGTATCACTAGCAGTTCTCCTAAGTCAAGGGTTGGATAATTGTTTCAATGTGGTTTTCTCTTGGGTTTTCAATCTTTGATGTCCTGGCATCAATGTTAGAAAAATGCCAGGTTTCTGCAAAAGATCATTCATGAATATTGAAACGTGCTGCCTACTGATTTCAAAAGTTTCGTTTCTGTTATGTATCGATAGGGTTCATAGACTCTATTCTGCTTATAGATAGAAAAATGGATGTTATAAATTTCTGATCTTTAAATCTCCTTGACTGTCCTCTTCAAGTATTAAATCAGCTGACTATGGAGTATCTATGTCCCTTCTTTCATCTTTTATTTTTAAAAGATTATCTTTTTTATTAGAGGGTTGCCAGACTTAACAATGAGAAGAGAAGTTATATGGATTTGAAAGCATCTTGTAGTATTAATGCAATTGCAAGAAATTATCTCCCCTCATTATTTCTCTCCTCATATATTTTTCAGGCTGTATTATTATGTAGATTTGCCCCAGCATTTTCACATAATTAGTGTAACCTCGACCTTGATGTTCAGAAAAATTTGCAACTAAAAAATAATATTTTGACTCTTTAAGAATAATTTAACGTGCTTAGTTGTGTAAGTGAATAGAACTAGGATTCATTATTTTTACAAAGGAGTAATTTAAAAATATACTTTACAAAAATAATGTGTAATGAATGTCACACCATGATGCATGTGTTTTGGAAAAATGCTGAAATAGCTATTTTCAGATGAATAATAGTAAAAGTTGAGTGAAGTATCATAGTTGGCTCAAAGTACTTCAGATTGTCTTCACATAAATCACATATTTGCACAACAGAGCCTTTTACTCCTTCTTTTTATAAATGAAAGCTCAGGAAATTAAGTAACTAATATGCCTAGTCAGATCAACGAGTAGGTTGGGTTATTCCTTGGACTTGAACCTCCATGTTCTTCCCATACTTTCATTGCATAGTCTACTGGCCCTCAAGAACATTGACGAATCTGCACATATTTGTTATATACACAGTATAGGCCAGGTGCAGAGGATTTCATTGTATGCTGGCATACCTTATATTTTTTATCATGGTCTTTTCAATCTAATTGGTGAAAACATCTATAAGTAAGAACTGAAAATCTAATAATAGTAATTCCTCAAAAAATAACAGGACTTCCTTATACTCTTTTAATGTCATTTGCAGGCATGTACCCAAAGTGTTCAAATAGCAACTCAGATATTTGTCCGCAAACGTTCAAAGCAGCATTACCCACAATGGTCAAAATGTAGAGACAACCCAGATGTTCATCAACAAATGAATAGATAAATAAAATTTGGTATATACATATAATGAAATATTACTCAACCCAAGGAAGGGAATCCTGACACATGCCACAGCACAGATGAAACTTGAAGACATTACACTAAGTGAAATAAACCCAGCCACAAAAAGGCAGATACTGCACAAACTTCACACACTGGTATGAGGTTTCTAGAGCAGTCAGGTAGGTGAGGTATGTGGCTGCAGGAGAGAGAAGGTGAGAGATGTGGAGCTACAGTTTGGGGACAAGAGTCCATGCGGTCGGTCTCATAACAAGGCGAATGTATAAATCAGTAACACACACTTACAAACAACCAGACATTGTATGTATTGTACTAAGTATGTTTCACATGCTATCTCATTTAGTTCTCATAACAACCCTAAGAAGAAACTATTAAAGAAGAGGAAGGGGAGAGGGAAGAACAATAGAGCAGGTACCCATGTTCTATTTATATAGGAATATACCAAAACAAACTCCTTATTCTGTATAATTAATATGCAATAAGAAAATCCCTTGGGAGAATATATCATTATTTTCCATATGTTACACACCTGCAACTCTGATTCAAAGATTTTAAAAACATTAAGTACCTCTAATCACTAGAGACAATGAACATTTTATCATGTTTGTTGATAGAATGCATTTCTTCTCCTGTGAAGAGCCTGTTCAGTTCCTTGGCCCACTTATTAATTGGATTATTTGTGGGTTTTTTTGGGGGGGTATTACATTTTTTGAGTTCTTTATATGTCCTGGAGATTAGTGCTCTGTCTGAGGTGCATGTGGTAAACATTCCACCATTCTGTATGCTCTGTCTTCACATTGTTGGTTGTTTCCTTTGCTGAGAAGAAGCTTTTTAGTTTGAGTTCATCCCATTTGTTGATTCTTGATTTAACTTATGCATTAGGAGTCTGGTTGAGGAAGTTAGTTTTTAAAGCAACACGGGGGAGATTTGATCCTACTTTTTCTTCTGTTAGGTGCAAGGTCTCTGTTGTAGTGCCAACTTAAAATCAGCATACTTTACAGTGACACAGCCAAATCCATGTTTATAGCAGCTCAATTCACAATAGCTAAACTATGGAACCAACCTAGATACCCTTCAACAGATGTATGGATAAAAAAAATGTGGTATGTATACACAATGGAATATTACACGGTCATAAAGAATAATGAAATCATGGCATTTAAAGTTAAATGAAAGGAGCTGGAAAATATCATGCTCAGTGAGATAAGGCAAACCCAAAAAAACCAAAGCCAAATGCCAAATGTTTTCTCTAATAAGCAGATGCTGAATCATAATGGGGGGTGTTTGATGGAGAAACTTTATGTTGTGCAGAGGAGAATGAGGGAGAGGGAGTGGGCATGAGAAGTACAGTGGAATCCGATAGACATTATTACCCTATAAACATATATGATTATACGACTGGTGTGATTCTGCACCATGTTTAACTAGAGGAAGGAGAAATTGTACTCCATATGTGTACAATATGTCAAAATGCATTCCACTGTTATGGATAACTAATTAGAGCAAATTAAAAAAAAAAACTTTGTTGAATACCATTTAGCTAGCAGGCAGAAGAGCTAGCATCTGAAGACAGACATTACCACTGTGTTCTACTGTTAATTGATAACTTGTTGATACTATCATACCACTGCTTCTGGCTTCCAACAGTTCCAGGGAGAACCAAATTGGTTTAGTTTCATTTTTAAATGCTTCTTTGAATAAAACAATTCGTTTTTTGCTCACCCTCTGCTTTTCATTGCCATGAAATTTATTAAGATACATCTAAATATGCTTTACACTACACGGAATTCATAGAACCTTGTAGATCAACAGGTTTCTTTCTCTGTAAGTTTTGCTAATATCCTGGCTATTATCTTTTCAAAAGTTCCTTCTGCTGCAGTCTCTCCTTTTAACAATATTTATGAATTACTTTAATGTTAAATTCTTTTACCATGACTCAAAAATAAATATTAATTTTTCCTATTTTTCTTCTGTGCTTCAACCTATCTAGTTGTCACTGCTTTGTTTTTGTGTTTTCCAACCTATCTTTTCACAAATCCTTGTGCTTTTTCTTCCACTGAGGCAAATATTCTAAATTGAGTTTTTAATTTTAGTTATATTTTCAGATCTAGAAATTAGTTGTGTTTCTTTATTATAGATTTCATAGTAAAATACAATTCTTCTTCTTTTCTTCTATTTTCATACTAACTAGATAATCTTCTATTCACATATTAACTCCAGTCCCTTCTAAGTATGGATCTGATATCTATAATAAGTCTACTTTTATTTCCTGTTTTTTCTCTTGTTTCATTCTTTATCTTGGTCTCTTGATATGCCTGATTCCTCTTATTCTTCTTTTTTTTTTTAATGAACATTGGACACCATTTATGAAAAAAGAAAGAAATAATTTTAATCCTTGAATGATATCATGTTTTTCATATAAGATTCAAATTTTTCACTTGGTGCAGCGGGGAACACCTATAATCCCAGCGACGCGGGAGGCTGAGGCAGGAGGATTGTGAGTTCAAAGCCAGCCTCAGCAAATTAGCAAGGCTTTAACAACTCAGTGAGATCCTGTCTCTAATAAAATATCAAAATGGGCTAATGGTGTGGCTCAGTAGTTAAGTGCCCCTGGGTTCAATGCCCAGTACCAAAGAACAAGACAGATTAACTTTTTCCTTTTTGATTCACAGCACCTGGAATGAGGGCTGATCCTCTTAACACAAATTGGAATTGAGCTGATTTAAATATAAGTCCTCTTTGCAAGCACTTGTCTATCTCCAATTTTACCTACTGCTACCTTATCCCAGCTAGAAACTTGGGCTTTTTGTGAAACCATGCCCTTTGAAATCCTAAATTCTCATTCTTGTCTCCACGTCACTATGAGATAGGAGAAAGATAGTCATTGCTGATAACTGATATTGTTAATTAGTTATTCACTAGTACTCACACATCTGCCTCCTGAAGCAACTTTTGCCATTGAATAGGACAAAGAAAACATCAACAAAACAGATATGGTGATTTAAATTTAAAAAAAATTATTTGTTAATTATCTATTGACTGTAGTAATAATCAGTGGAAGATGAATTTGTCTACTTAGTACCCGGAAGTTTTTGATAGTCTGAGATTATCTTCTCATGCTTTATAGCCATAGGTTGAATGCCATTCATCCCTGCTTCCAATTTGGTCATCTATAGTTTTATCCTTATGTCTACTTTTTGATATTAGTCTTATCTACTGATATTACTGTAGTCCAGACCCTAGTCAGATTGCATATTTCATTTTTGTTATTCCCAAGCCTCCTGAATTGCTGCATGGCTCAATTAGACTGAAATTTGTCTTGGTTTGCTCAGGATGCCATAACAAACATCACAGATTTAAGCAACTTAAACTCCTCACATTTCTGAAGGCTGGGGTTTTCGGATCAAGGTATCAGCAAGGCTTGTTTCTGGTTAGGGCTCTTTTTTGGCTTGCAGATGGCCACCTTCTTGTGTGTACTCAGATGGTGGAGAGGGCGTAAACAGTCTCATGTCTGTTATTATAAGAGCACTGATCCCATCCCCCTCTCATGACCTCATCTAATTATATTTACCTCCCAAAGGCCTATCTCCAAATATCCTCACACAGAGAATTAAAGCTTAAACACAGGAATTTCATAGGTACCCAAGGATTTAGTCCACAGGAAACTACATTTTTTAATCCTAATTCTATAATATTAAAATTATATGACATCTTACACATTCTGAGAATCTTCATCCTATATATGAATTTTATAATTCCATGGATTGGGTGTCCAACGTGCTTCAATCAAAAGGTAATCTCGTGGATCAATATGGTTGTTAGCAGAAAGTATGAAAAAAATAATAATAACCAAAGTTAAGAAAAAGAGAAAAGAAAACAAACTGAATAATCTATACCAACTGCCTGTTCTTTATAACACAGAACCCAACTGTTCCAATTGGCACATAAGCTTCTCCAAGATTCCCCTAATTATATTTTTAAAATGTTGAGCTTAATTTGAGCTTAATTTTATGTAGCAATCTAGAACAAGAAAATTCCTAAAAACACAAATTTTCTAGTCTCTACAGGATTTTTTTTTTAATTTCAAGTAGGCATACAAACTATTAAAAGTCCTCCAAAAAATTACAAAGCCATTACTTAAGAAATTGCATATCAGGCACTATCTATACTCCAAATACTCTCATGTGAAAAATAATTTTCATATTTTATTTAAAGAAAGACAGATGTTAGAATTTGGGCTTTCAAGAATTATTCACTAATGTCCATTTAATATGAATATTTTATACAGTTAATAGATCACGTGTGAGGTCTATGTCTATGTATTTTTTATGAAATCAATTTTTAGACTGCCAATTTCTTTTGTTTATTGGTGGTCCATATCTCTCTGGAAGTAGTAAAGACTCAGAGGTATTCAAATACGTTTATGATAAATCCAGGGCTTGTTGTTTCTTCCTTCTTGTTGACAGTCCAGGAGGAGAGTCTATCTTTAGGCTTTGACAAGTACCCCTACCCTCAAACCAAAGCCAAACAGCACCTGAGAGAGTCTCTTCAAGAGGGTTGCCGTCCTCTTTCGCTCTAGGATTTACTCCTATCTCTGGGGTTGGTATGCCCCATCACACCAATTTCAGCACTAAACTGAAATGAGCCTTTTATTAATTGACTCTCATGTTTCTCTGTCCATGGTTTCTCATCCATAACAGTACTCACATTACAGGCATGTAGTTTGTTATCTTGGAGACTGTCCTATGCACTTCCAGGTGTCCAAAAGCATCCTGGACCTCTAACCACTAGGTGCCAGGAACTTCAGACCTCCCCCAGTTGTGACAGTCAAAAATGTTTCCCAGACATTCTCAAATGACAGACAGGAAGTAAGATCACCCCCAACTGAGAACCACCAATTTAAACACATTACTTACATAACCTAATTACTCTTTGCGTATTTGTCAGAACTGACAAGCCCAAAGACGTTTCCCTTTGGCCAGCAGCTTGCTGCTTGCATAAGCCTTTGGACTGGTTCGCAAGAAGTGGAATAAAAACCATTGTTCTCAACAGGTTGTGTTGTGGGTGGGTGTTATTTCACAAAGAATGATAGGCAAGCTTGCATAATTCCAACATCTCTAGCGTGATGCTGAATGTTTTGCCAACTGAGAAAATTGAGTTGATCAAGCTAAACATAATTGGCAAGACCTGCTTTCTCACAAAAAGTCTTGACATTGAAGTGATGGTAGTTGCAGGTACATGACTTCATCGTTGTGACCTTTTCAGTCTGAATCATAATGCTGAGGATGAGCATCAATTAATAATCAACAGCAAGAGAGGTGTTTAATGCAAAGCCAAGGCAGAACACGGATTTTCCTTTTCACTTTCAGTAAGGAAAATAACAATTCCAGGTTTTCGTGGATCTGTGGTACGAAGAGTTTCACCCTCCAAGCAGCTCTTTAGGAATTAGGGAAATCTGGATTGCATTTTAAGAGTAGGAAATCCAACTTAATACCCTTAAATTCAAACCAGTAGTCTAAGGGAATCCATTTTCCCAAACTTTAATTCCTCAATCAAGAGAACACAGCATTCTGGAAATCTGTGGAAAGCAGGTAACAATTTCAACTCTCCCTGAGTCCAGATACCCGGTAAGAAGTTTAACAGACTTAATTCTGTTAATACTTAGAGTGCTCATGGCTTCCCACCACCACCACTACCCTTCAGTTAGGTGAATGAAGTCATTTACACAGGGTCTTAAAGCTTGTAGCCAGTAGCACTGTGGTTCAAATCCAAGTCCTTTTCTCATCACTGCCAGCCCACTGTCTCTGGCTGCTATCCTGCCTTCCATGACAGTGAACTACTTAGGAAAGGGACAAGGATCTTTCCTACTGCATATGGGTGCAGCACAGCAACATCTGAGATGGAAGAAGTAATGCTCCTTTTCTTATCTATGGAGGCACACATTATATACCTCTGCTAAGAGGAACAGGTCCTAGAGATTCCTAACACTAATGAAGTGCTTCTGGTTTGATTACTAAGCCTAAATGAGTCCATTCAATAATCTTTTTTTTGTAAGAGGCATGAAATAATATTATTCTGTTATAGTGCACGGAGTGTGCAAGGAAACTCATAAGCTCAGAAGGGGTGACAACTTACACTTTTGATTCCAAAGAATTAACATCCATTTCCTGCTTGCCTTCAGTATGCCAGACTGTATGCTAGGTGTTGGGCTATAAAATTATATAAACAGAGACTCTGTGCTAACTTTCTAAGGCTGCTGTAGCAAATCACATACGTGAGATGGCTTAAAACCACAGACATCTTTTATCCCAGTTTTGCAGAAAATAAATCAGAAATCAATGTATAAACAGCACCTTACTCTGAAGGCAACAGGAGAAAGATCCCACTCTCCTCTTCCAGCCTCTTGGGACTCCAGTATTTCCTTAGCTTGTGGGCACATTGGTCTCATCTCTGTCCCTGGTTTTAACAGTTTTCTCCTCTGTGTCTTTTCTCATTGTCTGTTATAAGGATATGACTCATTGGGTATAGAGACCACTCAGATAATTCAGGATGATCTTATCTTTGGATCTTGACTTAATTGTACCTGTAAAAACCCTTTCCTATCCAAACAAGATCACTTCACATGATATGAAAACTGGTGTGCTTCGGAGGAAGGCCACACTAGTAATCCAGGATGGTATCTAATCTGAAGAAATTTACAGTGCAGTATGAGGGATTAGCAGGCAAACACAGGTGGACCAGCAAGGTATGGATACGATGGCAGCTGTCTGCTCAGGGAGGAGTGGGGACAAAAAGAAGTAAAACATATGCCCAATGGAGGGAATTCAAAAAAGGCTTCACATAGAAGCTAGGTCTGGAGCTTGGTCTTGAAATAGGAGAATGAGGATACAGGAAGGAAGGACAGAAACCTCATTGGACTTCGCGAGTTGAGGTAATGCACGTATCCATGGCCTGCAGATGTGTTTTGTTTGGCCCAAGTAATATTTGCCTACACAATGTTTAAAAATTAATTGAATTAGTTGTCAACATTTAAATCCTGGAACATTTCACACAATAATCCGAGTTTCCTGCTACTTTTGAAAAAATGAAAGAGCTAGCAATATTGGGTCTGTAATGAATGCAGGACAGAAGTCAGCTGGAGCGGAGCAGAAGCGTCCCTTTTGGAGGGGATGTAGGCCAACCAGTTTTAAATATCCCCACAGCCCCTGCTATTGTGTTGTGAGGTCCGGTGTCCAGTGCCATCAGTGGTTGCCATTGTTGTCCCGTCATGCTGTCTGCTATGTGGTTGAGGTCACAGGAACAACAAATATTGCTGTTACCTGTGTCTCTGTAAAAAGTGGGCACAAAAATTTCTTGTGATTCAAACAAAATGTGAGAAAGGACACTGATACATGGAAGAGGAGAGTTTGTTGTCTTTTGTAAGCAAAATGTGTCAAGGCTAAAAATAGAAATTTTCATTATTCTTGATCACTTCACTTGTTTATGTAGGATGTGCCTTCCCTATATCTGTGGGCATTTGAATAGCAACCTGTGCCCTTACACCTTTGATCTGGAAGAGAAGTTTCTAACAGAAAATGTGATCTACCGAAGCCCTCTCTGCTGCCTCATAGTAAACATGGAACTCATGTTTGGGAAGAAACTGGATATGTTGGCCGAGGCCAGGAAATATTCTGGGCCTTGGCTGTTTCTTTCTTACAAAAACTTGGTCTGATAAATGGAATGAGTCCATCAGATATTCACCTCACTCATATGTGCCTCAAATCTTAAAATATCCCTACACAGTGGGAGGACTCTTGGCAACACAGAACTATACATTGTTCTAGGCTCAAGAATATGAGTTTTTGACATGGACTGTCGATGGAGGTCCATGTTTTTAAGATGAGAAATGTTCACCTAAATCTGATAATTGGATTACTTTGAAATTCATTGTTTATTTTACATAATAGAGACTGGTAACTCATAGTAAGACATTTTGTTTGGTTAGGATGTGATATGATTACAATAACCAATGCTATTTTTCTAAATTGAAACTTTCTATGGAGAGATATAGGGATTGCCATTTTACAAATGTCAAAGCCATTATTCTGTGACTAATCTTGCTAATACAGAAAGGAGATCAGGTATTCCAACGTGAAATGGTTGTTCTAAAACAGAAAGCCCAGAATCTGTCTCTAACAACTAATTATGATTCTAAAAATCCCCAAATACTTTTAAAATCTTAAGTCATAAGGTTTTGACCTAAATGTGTATGTGTGTGTGTGTGTGTGTGTGTGTGTGTGTGTGTGTATTTTAAGTGCTAATGAACACTAGGGTGGCAGTATCGATTTTAGATTTTCACAAATCCTCACATAAAGTAAAGAGATTGAATGGATAGAAAATCTAGAAAACTCTAGAGTGTTTAAGAAAAAAATCATAAGTTATGTTCATAAAACTCAAAATATGAGAAGATGCCAAGAAACCACCAATAGTTGTGAGACTCTCATGTTGTGACTGGACACACTGGCAGGGCACTTGACCACAGCAGCTAAGTGCAGGACTTTGCCTGCTCAAGATACAGGTGAGCACCAGGATCCTTTGTTGTAGAATTTGTGAACTGAGATCGTCTCTACCCTATGGCCTCTATATGCTGAGAAGATGGGGAGCTGTTTCAAGACACAGCCTTACACTGAGGAACGTGCTATGAAGTGAAGAAAACCTGAATAGGGCAGGATGAAGATCGATGAAAAATAGAAATGACCCATGTAAGAGTGGAAGAAGGGAAGAGAGCCGAGAAAATTCAGAAAACCAAGACATCATATTTTAGATGAATCTATGAACCAAACAAAAAGGGGAAAAATCTGACTGAACTATAACTCCATTGTTATGGTTAATCTGAATTCTTAACTTGATTGGATTAAGGGACATCTATGATTAAGAGACTTCTGGGTGTGTCAAAGTGGGTGTTCTAGGAGTGATTAGTATGTGGGACAGCAAACTGAGGTGGAGACCCACCCTGAGTGGAAGCAGCACTATCTAATAGCTTGGAGGCTTGGATGGAACAAATTTGGAAGGAAAAGAGAGCAGCAGCTGATATAAGTTCCATTCTTCTTGAGGGGGTTCTTGATTGCTGCTGGGAACATCTGAGGACATCAGAAAATAGCTCCTTCAGTCTTTCAAAGGTTACTCTGTCCTGTGATTCTCCAGGGGGCATTCCCAGGCCTCTGGTCCCAGACTGAGGTTTATAGCATTGATCCCTTTTGTTTGGAGGCTTTGGCTTCTTGAACTGAAGAGCTGCTGATTACTCTAGCTCTCCCATCTGCAGAGGGCAATTGTGTAACTATTCAATTTCTGGCTGTGTAAGCCAATCTAGTAAATCCCCTTTTCATAATCAAAAAGTATATCATATATACATAAATATATATTATATACATATAGTATATATATAAAAACCATGTATATACATATGTATATACATATGTATATACATATATCTCCTGTTGGTTCTGTTCCTGTAGAGAACCCTGATTAATATATCTAGCTATAAGTTCTTTTTAATTAAATTCACATAAAATAAGGAATATTAATTTATGAATTCAATTCCTCACACAAAGTTACAAGAGGAAAAATGAATAAGAACAAAATAACATCTCGAGATATCAAGAAAACATATCAGATAAAAATGCTAGAAAACATAAAAAATGTAAGGTATAGTGTCAAAACAAGCTAGAATACATTAGGAATTCATACAAGGATAAAAAAAATATGAATCTTAATTTTTACAAAAAGGAACCCTAGAAATGAGTGGAATTTGGTCAAAAAGAATTATAAATAAAACTTTCTATTCAGAAATAAACAAAAAAACTAGAATGAAAGTTAGGGAGAAAAAAAAACACTATAAGTAATGACCTCAGAGAAATGGAAAGTTAAAAAAGAAACAACAAGAAGAGAAAGGAACTAAAAGTATTCAAGAGAGGAGAAAATATTAAAAGTAGAAAAAGAAAATGTAAATTATACACAATAAAAGTTTTCCCAAAAAGAGAAAAGAAGGGGAAGGAGAAGAGTAGAAATACTGACTGTAACAGTTCAGAAAAAGTTTTCTAAAATTAAAGATGGAGATAGAGAGAGAACACCACCGTATGTCCAAAGCATACATTATGTATCAACTTAGAAAAATCAACTCCAAGACACAGTCTAGTAAACTCAAGATAAAGCAAAAGAAAATCCTCTGAATGAGGCAAAAATGGCCCATGATATTTAAGGCAAAGAACATTATGTTTAGATAAGAGATCTTGACAGAAATATATGCCAGAAGATAATAGAGTAAAATGTTCAATTAAAAAAAAAAAAAACAAGTGAAACAAACAGTTCATATTTAGCAAAACTGTAGAAAGAGCATAAATAAATCTTGGTCAGCATGTGAATCTCCAGGAAAGTCTGAGTCCTTTAAAACTCTACTTGTGATAGGTTTGGTGAACTGAACAAAAATAACACTGATCACTGGTGACTGAGCCAAGAATGATTAGAAGAAGCAAGATGATTAGAGGCAAAGTACATTAAGACTACTGGTGATCACTGAATATGTAGTTTTTTTCTAGAATTGAGGACAATTGAGGATTAAGTAGGGGATTTTAAAAAGTGCAATGATTGTTTTCTGACAAGAGAGTAAAGGCAAATACTGAAAAGGGGGATCAGGAATAGTATACATAAATGATTTTTAACAGTTTTTAGTATTATTAAAACACAAATTTTTTCCAAACACTATTCTCTGTACCCTTATGAAACAGAATTTCTCAGTGTGGAAGAAGGGAAATAAAGATGTAATACAGAATAGATTAAATAAAAACACTGTTCCTGGAATTTGAGTCACAAATATCAGTTGAACTCAGTATATATCACTTATCTATAAACAACGAATAACCCCCTATCAAGAGCATCCTCATTTTGGTCTTGAACTACTATTTCTTATTAAAAGAATTAGATGCTGCTTGTAAAATTGAGTTGATTCCAATATTGTTGCTAGGAATGTGCAGTGAACATGAACATTTTTATATACTACAGGGTGTCAGAGACTACCCGGTTCCTATCAGTAGGTCAGAAGCAAACTTCAAGAGGTCAACACCAGATCACCTGGGAAAAATTGAACTCGGGCAAGATGAGAATGGCAATGGGTGGAAATCCACAAAATCTATTTTAATTTATGTACAAATAATGACATTTAACAATAATGACAATTTATTATCTTGAAAGAAGTCAGGAAGTCACTTTTCCTGTCTACTGTGTGAAAGAACAACAACTCTGTAACCAAATAGTGGCTACATAAAAATGACTTTTTATAAAATTATCTGTTAAGGTAAAAACTGAATCAAAAAGTTATACTATTAACCTTTTATAATTCCTGACAAATGAATGAATTCAGACATTGAATATCAGTAACTGCTAACAACACATAATAGTAAATCCCAGATATTAGGATGCAAAAGGACAGAGCCACCTCAAGTTTCATAGTCAGGCCAGAACTTGAGTCAAGTGTCTGAACTCAGCAGTCCCTTTGCAGTAAATGCAGAGATCACAGGACCATGGTGGATCACACCGCAGACATGCAATCAACAAAATGCAGACTGTGAGAAACTCTACAGGCCACATGACCTTGGTCCTTGAGAGAGAAAATAAAAGCCGAAGAAAGCAATGGAGTGAGAAACTACAGCTTTAAAGAAAGAAAATATATAATCAACTTGAAGAAAAAATAATGTACTGGGTACTTCCTGCCTTGGTGAGAGTGTGAACTGGAATTCTATCTTCAAGTCACAGGACGTCTATGCCATTACAAACTACAAAACGACTTCTTTCTACACAATTCAGCTTTTTTAAAAAGTGACTTTCCTGAATTAGAAGGTAGTCATCCACCCATAATAGTTTCTCATGAAACAAAAATAATGAACCGTATTTTGATAAAAGAAGAACATAAGTTGGCTTTGACTTGAGTTAGTCCTCTTTCCCTCCTTGCTGCTTACAAGTAACCCATTTTGTGTCCCTGAAATTGGATCTGAGAGCTCATCATCCTCCATTTCTGGGCCTGACCCATCAAGTCCTGGCATGATTTCCTAAATACTCTTTTGCTCTTAAATATTCACTAGCTAGATTAACTTGTGTCCTTGGGGTGGGGGCAGGATTTCATTCTGGTCCTGCTGTGTAGTTAGTTTTCTGTGTGATCAGTGAATTAAGATCAGCACCTATAATTCAACCAGTAGGAATTTGGGGGATCTCATTAGAAATAGCCTCTAGTTTACTTATTCATGGAATCTGAATGTCTGTTAAGTGTCTTGTATGGGCCTGTTAATATGTCTTAATTTTGCAGGTCTGGAAAAAATCTTAAAATTTTTCATATGTTGTATATCTTCAATTTAAAAGGATATCATCTAATATACATCCTCCAATTTTGTGGTATTTTTTCTAGCTGTTTTTAAAAATATCACAACCTCCATACAAAAACTGTTGGATTTATGGACAGATGTATTTGTTTATATATTTATTGCCAAGTTTTCTTATATACTAAACATTAGGAATTGGAAAAGCATTAAACATATTTTTCATTATTAAACCCAGTGCTTAGCACTGTTCCTAAGACATACAAGGCCCATTATATCTACTAAGTAAATGCCCAAATGACTAACAAACACAACTTGTGAATATCCTCCTGTAAGTGCATTGTCCAAAATAAATACCTGATTCTGAATATAACCTAACCAGTACAGAGTACAGCAATTCCACCTGTTCCTTTAATCTAGATGTTCCTTTAATCTAGATGCACTGGTGTTAGTGCATCTATGAATCATACTTTCTCTTTTCTCTCTGAGCAGTATGTCATGAATCAATGCAGCATATTTAATTTGTAGGCCACTAATTCCCATCACGTCACATAACTTTCATATATCTCCTCCCTGACAAATGTATACCATGGTCATTTTTTACTATATTGTGATTTGATTGTCATTTTGTTAAATATCATCTAATATTTTCTGATCTAATTATCAAACCTGTTGTGATGGCTTTGAATTTTCCAAAGTATAAGCCACTCTTGCATGCTTTCTAGAGGTCACACAGGCCAGTGAGGAAGAGGTTGCTGGAGGAAACCCACTACAGAACACCCAAGGACCAAGGAACATTTTTTCAAATCCCC
Organism: Callospermophilus lateralis; assembly: GCF_048772815.1. Classification (NCBI taxonomy): domain Eukaryota; kingdom Metazoa; phylum Chordata; class Mammalia; order Rodentia; family Sciuridae; genus Callospermophilus; species Callospermophilus lateralis. The sequence continues at coordinate 14,180,115 of NC_135312.1, forward strand.
GTGCATTTCAGAATCATCTGCACTTAAAATTATTCTTTCCTATTGTCAAATAATCCTACATGGTGTTTCCTATTTGCAAGGGTAGTGCAAATTCTATGTAGATGACAGCGCAAGGCTTGAGACTATCAGGGTGAAAGAAAGGAAGCAAGAAAGAGAATGAAAAACAGCTATTGATTGAATAACCTATTCATATTATGAAAAGAAAAATGATGATTTGATATGATTTATTTTCAACAAAAGTTTTTGATTTCCTAAAATCTATCCTTAATTTCTGAGTTCCAAAAATTTATTCAGTTAGCATTTTCCCCTTGAAATTTGTTGGAATTATTATTTCTTTATCTCTACTTTAAAGTATATAAAATAAATATGTTCTTTGAAAGTCTGAAAAAATATTATGTGACATCAGCTTTTGCAGTCATTAACAATTCTGTGAAGTTTTATTTGATGAATTATCCCTTTTAGTGGAAATATAGAATGTGTTTCTAAAAATTAAGTATTTAATAGATGCTGAGTTAGTCAGAGTGCTAGAAAACTAGTCATGATCTAGTAAGTGTTATAAATAATAGCTGTCTTTATTTGTTCAAAAAATATTTTGCTTGCCAGACATGGTGTTCATGATCCCATTGACTTGGGAGGCTGAGGCAGGAGGAACACAAGTTGGAGGCCAACTTCAGCAACTTAGCAAGGCCTTTAACAACTTTATGGACAGATGTATTTGCTTATATATTTATTGCCAAGTTTTCTTGACTTGACCATGACTCTAATTAATTAATTAATTAATTAATAGAGTGGGGATGGAGCTCATGTATAAAGCACATCTGGATTAAATTCACAGTACCCCCCCCAAAAAAAAAGCACAAGCAAAAGAAAAATATTTTCCTATTGCAGGATTTGATATAGTCTAAAATTTCACCTGTACACTTAATTTTGGGGTCTCAAACATTAATTAGTTGAAAAATTCTTATTGACTAGGACAAATAGGTAATTTGTGATAGACTAGTGAATGGAATAGACAATCCCAAAGACAAAAAATGACAATACTGTCTCTGGAAGTCTTATGGAAAACTAATGTGAAACATCAGATACTCCCTTCATCAATTCCAATGGTTTAGACCTGGACTTTGACTTCAATTCTCACCATACTTGTTGGATATGTGAATTTCAGTGCATTTATCATACTTGCTAGGTCTTTCTCTCATTAGTATTACAGGATAAAAATCTGTTGTATAAAGCATTTTTGGATTTTAAAGGCAGTGGTAGACTTATACCTTTTCATAGTGATTAACACATAGATACCTCCATAAACCTTGTTCACTTTTCATAATGCTGTCATAGTGAAGGAGATTGCAACAGCTCTTTTTAGTTTGCACTTGAGCAATTCACCTATTAATAATAAACCATCTAGTTTTAATGTAAAGCCACAACCTATGCATTTTTCTGTGTGCCAATCTTAATACTTCCTTAGACAAATTTGGATCATTCAGCTTGTTTCAATCAAGATTTGACAGAGAACCTAGAAAATTGAGGTGAGGTGGAACCTTATAAATTTCATAACAGTAGGAAGGCTGTTTATGGAGTATTGTTTTTCCACCAATAAAACCAATTCTGAAGGAACAATTGGATGTGTTCTGAGACTTGGCTTCTAAGAGGCCAAGCTTCATTAATTCAGTCCTTTGACCAAAAACTCGTTAAAATAGTTTGTGTTACTTCTTTTCTACAGAATTCATGACAGTTCGCAATTGTGCTTATGGGAAATGAAACAGAGATTATGGTTCAAATGAAAAAAAAAGTGTATTATGAAATTTGGAAAGGGGGAGCCTGGAAATGACACTAGCTTGCTTACATTTTATAATGAAAAGGATAATGGAAAGGCTTGAGTCATAGAGATTTTTTTGACTGTCAGGATTTCATAGCAGTAGCTGAAATAAACATTGTTATTAAAAGCAAAACATATGGTGTCCCTAATAAAATGGGAAAAGCTACAGTTTTCTACATTCTTTCTCTGTTTTGTTTTGTTTTTCTACTGAAGAATGAACTCAGGGGCAATTCACCATGAGCTACATTCCTAGCCCTTTTTATAATTTATTTTGAGAAAGGGCCTCACTAAATTGTCCAGAGTGACTTTGAACTCGGGATCCTCTTGTCTCAGCCTCCTGAGTAGCTAGGACTGCAGGCCTACACTATGGCACTCAGTTTCTCTTTTCTTAGTTAACTGTGTCATAGATAAGACTTTGTTTTGCTCTCAGCTCTGCAATATGTGATGAAAAAGAAAGCCGAAGAAACTATATCTAGTTTTTATTTTGTCTTGAAATTATCTTTACTTTTTTAGGAACAAAAATTATTTTATTTATTTATTTATTTTTATTGGTTGTTCAAAACATTACATAGCTCTTGACATATCATATTTCATACTTTAGATTCAAGTGGGTTATGAACTTCCATTTTTACCCTGTATACAGATTGCAGAATCACATCAGTTACACATCCATATTTTTACATAATGCCATATTAGAAACTGTCGTATTCTGCTACCTTTCCTATTCTCTACTATCCCCCCTCCCCTCCCCTCCCATCTTCTCTCTCTATCCCATCTGCTGTAATTTAATTCTCTCAATTAAAAGGAATGACACAGTCTTCCTTATTAGCAAATCAGAAGACCTTTTTGATTTTCTGAGAATTCTATTAATCTGCATTATAACACTGTGAACAATACTTAAAAAATATTTTTCTCTTAGATGACAGTTTGCCTGGCAAAGTATCAAGTTTTTATGATTAGAAAAAAATGGTGTGATTCCCAGCTATCCCACACTGTAACTGTGTAATAATTAATAAATTGCTTGATCTCTGTAAGACTCAGTGTTGTCATCTGTAGAAAGATGATAACAATTTAAAGATTAAATGCAGTAAGGAATGGTAATTACTTAGTACAGTGCCAGTTATATAGTATTGATATTAAAATTAAAAATACCAAATGCATATTATAAGTTGTTAATTTTATAATAGTAAATTGTGATAATTATATATCAATACATATATAATTAATAATATAATAATTAAAGAATAATTTAAATTATGTAATTGATGCATAGAATATTATATTAACATAATTATAATATTTTGAGGTGCTTATATTGTTACCATTATTTTATCATTATTTGTGTTATTTGAAGCCAGACTTTCTAGTTCTAAATCATCCTGACTTTACAACTTATTGGTTACAGAATATAAGTTGATAAACCGTTTGCAAATTGGGTACATCATCTTTAAATAGGAATAAAAATAGCACACACCACTGAAATTGTATGGATGAAGTGGGCTAGGGTATAAAATCTATTCATACTTAAAGGCCTGGCACAGAACAATGCCATCCAAGAGCAACCATGTACTGCTATTGCTCTTAATTAGAATACAGAGGGGCACTATTTAAAATTTTCATTCTTGTCTTACTAAATTGCAGTCTAACACAGTGCAAAAGAGAACCCTGGTGGGTGACGAATTTGAATGGATATTATCCAGTACCTAGATACAAATGGACATTTTCTATCTCCTCTTATATAGAGAGAAGTATTTCTACATCCAGGACTTCAATATCTTTTCCTTTCCATCCAGAACTATGTATTTTTACTTCCCCCTTCCTTCTCTTGACTCTTGTACTCATCCTTCAATTATCCAACTCAAGAACTGGCACTAGAAAGCTTGCCCTGAATCTTGTCAGATGGTGTACCCCAATCTTCTTCCCATAATGCACCACCAAATTGACTTACAATTGCCTATTTCTCTCCTCTTCTGGCAAAATAATAACTACTTCGAAAGCAGAGTCCATTTTTATTTTTTTCCATTATATCCTCAGTGCTGAAATACACTTCCTGGAATAATATAATAATTTCCTTTAATATTTATTTGTTAAATTTAAAAAAATAGATAAATCTTATAGGGGTAGCATACAACATTCTTGTGGCTTCAAACATAAATTTAAATCAAGACCCTCACTAACAGAGAAGTCACTATGTTAGCTTCACAGTACTGTGAAGGAATACCTGAGATGAACAGTATTAAAAGAGGAGATATTTAATTTGGATCACAGTTTCAGAAGTTTCCATCTATGGTCAGGTGGCTTCATTGCTTTGGGGCCTTTGACAAGACAAAGCACCATGGTAAGGAGCTCGGGGGAGAGCAACAATGCCCACCTCATGACAGCTGGGGAGCAGAGAGAGAAAGGAAAGGACTGGGGTGGAGTGTTCTTATCTAGGATATATCCACAATGACTTATTTTCTCCAATAATGCCCCAACACCTGAAGTTTTTACCAAGTCTCAATAGCACCATCAGCTGAGAACTAAGCCACATGAGCTTTGGAGGACATTTAAGATTCAAATCATAAGACTTATTTTTCACCTTAACAAGTCTTAATAGAAATATCTACTTGCTTACTTTGATACACTTAAACCTCTAGATTTGCAAAACTAAAGTTTAAAATATTGCTAAAAATTAATAAATTATTAAAAGTTTATTGGTCTTCCACCAACAGTCTGTAGATATTTGAAAAACAATAATATTGAAAAGTATTGGAAATTTAGATATATACATATATGTGTACATACACATATGAAAATACATATACACATGTAGTAGCCTGTGTTTTCTTTATTTCAGTGAAATTTCTAATTATGTAGCTATTATCAGGATATTCTCATAATGCATATTAAACTAGTGATCATAATTTAAATGGATTAAGTATAATTGTGTTAAAATATCTACAAACTGAATATATATATATATATATATATATATATATATATATATATATATTCACAAATAACATAAACTGTCTTGAAAATAAAAAGAATTCAGACAGTTTTATGTTTTCCAAAAAGATTCTCCTTGGAAATATTAAAAAAGTTATCAAATTTAAAAACTAAACACAAAGCTTAACTAATTAATATCAATTTTGTATTAAACAAAGTTAACATTCCATTTAATTTTGAATTCTATTTACATTAGAATATAATCCAATTATTAGACTAAGAATCTATGTAAAATTATGATATTGAAGTAATATTAATGTATTATATATGTGTACAAAAGTATTTATGAACCACATACTGTGATACTTTGGATGTACAAGAAATTGAACAGATTTTCATATTCAAGAATAAGTTGTACACATGTTATTTCAGAAAAATAATCTGACAAGTTAAACAGGTTGTTTTCACTTCTATTTAAACTGCACACTGTCAAATCCTCTATGGACTCCAAAGTAACATTCCTCTCAAACATCAGAAGCAGAACAGGCACAAACATTCACAGAATTCAGATGCGTTTGCTGTTTTCTTCAAGAGCATAAGAGTAAAAGAGGTGAGAGTTATTACTCTGCTCCAATAGAGTGCCCATTGATCTCTAAAATATCATGAGCTCTGTGTTTACTGTCCACTATCCTTTTGGCACTCTGGTCTCCTGATGGCCCACCAGAATCACTCATTAAGTACCATTTACAACATTCTGAGCCTTCTCTGGCATGAATGTTTAAACTTTTCCAAACCCTTCCTGCAAACCAGTTCCAAATGCTTCTGAGTCACATGGTCAGGTTAGTCATAGCAAGAACCCCACGTCTAGGTACCAATTTCAGTGTTAGTCAGCTTTTCAACACTGTGACCAATATACCTGATAGGAACAACTCAGAGGTTGAAAAATTTCTTTTGGCATATGGTTTCAGAGTTCAATTCATAGTTGGGTAACTCCATTGCTCTGGACCCCAGGAGAAGCTGAACTGCATAGCAGAGGAAAAGCACTCAGTTCCTAACAGCCAGGAAGCAGAAAGCTTGAGTGCAAGCGTGCAGGAATAACATAATCCTCAAGGGAAAGTCCCTAGTGATCTATTTTCTCTAGCCACACTGTAGCAGCCTACAGTCAGTACACATTAATCCATTCAAATTATTAATCCATCAAATGGGTCAATCCACTGATTAGGTTACAGTTCTCATAATCTAATCATTTCACCATAAAGATTCCTGCATTTTCTCACACTGAGCTTTTGGATGACACCTCATATCCAAACATAACACTTCTATAGAGGCTAAAAGTCTTTCTTTTAGGATTTAAATCAAATGTACCCTTCCATCTGTCCATATTATTTCCCATTATGATTGAGATGTTTGACATTCAATAGCAAAAATCTGATTTTTAGATATCTTTGCTTACTATTAACAAGATAAGATTGTTTTCTTGGTTTAGGATATTATTCACATTTTATTTCTATGCCATACATAATTAAGAATTCACCTTTATCTATCTATATATTATATTGCATGAAAATCTGTATTATTTTATAAAGAAATATTGCTGTTATTTCTTAATGTTACTGTTCATACATGTATCACAAGATTGGTAGATGTTTCACCATTTTAATTTGTAATAATGCATTATGTGATAAAACTTTATTTTAGATTTTTTTCCAAAATATAAACTTTTGTGCATGTTAAAACACACACACACACACACACACACACAAACACACACACACACACTCACACTAGTTCCTAAGATATGGACGCATAAAGAGTGTCCGTGAGGAAAGGCTTCTTGTGTATGTCTATGCATGACCTACATTATCAACAGAGAATTAAATGAAAACAGACAATCGTTCCTGGTTTTCAGAAAAGTTTTCCTCCTATTAGACATTCAAAGAGAGTAGCTGTCAAAGGCCTTTTTGCAAGTTCACCTAATGTATTGTTTCCACATGTGTTAAACTTACAGCTTACTGCTAACTTGGAGACAAGAACACATTGAGTTGCCAGAACTTTCACTGAAAGGCAGTTTTATTCAATTTCACTGTGGAGAAATTGGGGAACAATTTTATTCAAGAAGTTTTTGAAAGTCAATTCATGCGATCTGTATTTTAACTTAGAGAATCTTTTTACTAATAAAATCTGGATATTTCAGGTCTAGGCCTGTGATGATATTTTAGAGCATATTATTTTATCTTCATTTTATAGTAGAATTTGCTCCTACTACTACATCCTTCACTGTAAACACAGGCAATAAAACAGGACCAAAAAACAACATAAAATCTCATTGGATGTGTTCCGTACTCAGTGAAACATTTTACATTTTAGCTCACCCTTGATATTTTGTATTCGATGATCCCCAAACAAATATATATTTTAAATTAAAAAGAAATACACATATACACACATGGGAATATGATACCTCATTTGCCATTTCAAAAGTATAAAAGAAAACACAAAGGTATGTTGTTAGGAGTGAAATGTGTCAAACATTCTCTCTCATATTACTCAACACTTAATTGAGCCTGAAGCATGTGCTAGTAGTCATTTAGATTTCAGATGATGGAGTTTGAATAAGAAACAATACAAATAGGGTCCCTGATATACAATGGAATTTAATTTGAAAGGCAGAAAAGCTCAAATCTTAACAAGTAAACAATTTATAGGTACAATAAATTTAGAGAATTTAGGTATTGGGTAGAGAATGAAAGAGTCAAGGGATGGAAAAGTTCCTGAAGGCTGTGGAGATATTGGGTGGATAGACAGAGCAGGCCTCTCACTGAGGAGATAGTGGGAGGGATTTCCAGCTTCCTATTTAAAGCTGATCCTTCTACCTGTTCTTTGGATCTCTTCCAGCTCTATCTGAGCTCTTCCTCCATAGGCATATTATTTTCTGAGTTGCATCTTTTCACTCCTCTTCTCCACTATACTTCTGTTATTTTTGTTGTGCACCCTCTTTATTTTCCATCTCTGGAAACCTCAGCCGCTACTAAGTCTCATTCAGCTACCATCTCTAATTGCACCTTGGGATTCCAAATCATGCATGTCCCACCTTCTGTCCCCATGGTAGTGGCTACTGAAGACCTGGTCAGTTATGTTTTAAAATCCTCTAGTAACATTGAAGTGTCATAAATGGACAGTGAGTCTAAGTCTGGTTAAAGTCTTTCTCTGATATTGTACATGCTGATGCTGAGAGAATTTATTTTATTTATGTGACTTGTGAAACAAAATCATTTGAGTCAGCCCCATTTCAGGATATCACTGATTCTGGGTCAGTATTTATTTATTTGTTTATTTTTTGTGTGACACTGGGATTGAACTCAGGGGCAATCAACCTCTGAGCCTCACCCCCAGCCCTATTTTGTTATTTTATTTAGAGACAGGGTCTCACTGAGTTGCTTAATGCCTTGGTTTTGCTGAGGCTGGCTTTGAATTCACCACCCTTTTGCCTCAGTCTCCTGAGCTGCTGGGATTATAGGCAAGCTTTTCTTTTAGACATCATTTGCTATGAATTACTATGACCTGAATCAGAAGGGTCCAGAATGCGTGCCCATTCTACTGACTCCTTCTTTCCATGACATGGATATGCTCAAGACTCCTAAAAACTAAATCAATCGGCTCCCACAGACATATCCTCAACCATGAGCTGTTACTCTCTGTCTTCCTTTTCACTAACACTTTGATGAAGCTGTTTGCCACTATCGTGTACTCCCCTACATTCCAAAAGCTACTTCAATGTCAATCTGACTGGTGCCTTCACAGGTAAATGAAATCACTATTGATGAACTTGTGAGAAAATCAAATGAACACTACTCAGATGTTGCTCAATTCCATTTTCTTTTTGGTGGTAGCACTAAATGCAGAGCCTCGCATGCCTTGCACACTCTGTACCATTGAGCTTTTCTCACAGAACCGAACCAGTATTCTGACTTAGTTTTCCATGTGCCTCTCTGATGACTGTCTCCCTCCCTTGGATGTTGTTCATCTTTATGTCTCTCTATATTATTGCTTCCTGGGGCACTCTACTTGGAAGAGTTCTTTCTCTCTAGGCCATCCCAGGCATTTTCAGGGTTCCATTTGTCACACAGTCTTAATAATTCATAAGCCAATATTTTCTGCCACACACTTGACTTTAAATATATATATTTATATACATATATATAATATTTATATATATATACGAACATATGTGTATTTATTTATTTATCTTTATATATTTAAATATATATATTTCTTGTGCGTGTGCGTGTGTGTATATATATATATTTAACAAACCTCTTATTTCACAGACTCAGGCAGGTACAAAAAGACCACAGACTCAACATGCACAAAACTGAACTCAACATAATCTTTCTGATTTTCACTCTACTTTCTTTATTCCCATCTCAGCAAAGAATGCCACAAGCCACCTGTGTTCAAACCTGGATACTGGTATCCATGTGATGATTAAACTTCCAGGGCTATTCTGAGAATGAAATAACATACAGAAATTACCTAGCACACTGCTTGACCCACAATATTCCACAAAGAACAGGAAACAAAAACATCTTCTGTTGGAATGAAATTTATACCTAATTTTAATAAATAAGTTGCCTTCTTACTGCCACTCTCAGTATAAATACCCATTCTAAAAATGAAAATGAAACGCATTTTAAGAAATTGTGGTATGCCTAACATTCAACTTGTATATCAGATAAATAGGATCATGCTGCTTTGTCTTAGTCTTTTCTTAGTGTCTTAGTCATCTTTCTCTTTGCTTTGACCAAAAGACCATAAAAGAATAGTTAGAGGAGAAAAAGTTTATTTTGGGGCTCAGGGTTTCAGAGATCTCAGTTCCTAGATGGCTGGGTAAATGGCACAAGGGGGGGGGGAGAGAGAGAGAAACACTCCCCTCACCATAACAACATTTAATTCCCAAAGTCATGTCCCCAGGGACCCACCTCCTCCAGCCACACCCTACCTTTCTACAGTTATGACCAAGTTAACCCCTCTCAGGGGATTAATGCACTAATTAGATTAAACCTCTTATAATCAATCATTTATCTCTAAACATTCTTACATTGTTTCACACATGAGCTTTTAGGTGACACTTCACATCTAAACCTTAGCAACTGAAAAAACACAGAAGAAACTCTCCAGGCCCTATCGCCAAGTTTCCTACTTCCTAACCCAGGCTGTAGATGTGCCTGAACAACGCCAGCTCATTGTTCAACTTGTATGTTAAATGTTATCTTCTTAGTGGGCTCCCCATCATTTTGTGCCTTCCCTTATCGGGACATGTATAACTTATACAGTCCTGAGTCTGTGTCACCCTGTAGACTTTAAACCTCTTGAGTTTGAGAGCTCTGTCTTAACCATCACTACAATGCTACATCTGATTGGAAACATACATGTTTTAAATGCATTGCAAAATCCTCCCTCCCCTAATTACACATTTGTCAGCTGTGAAGCACTTTCAGAAAAGCAGCCTGACTAGACTGAGTGAGAATCCTCCCTTGAATTTCATAGCCCTGCAGGAAAGCAATATTTTTTCAGGTTATATCCCACACTATAATCAATACATGTAAATATTCTGCTTCTAAAAGCAGGGTCTTGGATAGTCCCTACCGTCACCTCAGCTTCGTTTGTTGTGAAGAATATCTGCTTATCTCAGCTGTCTTTGATTTAATCTGTAGCTTGACTCCCTGTGGAATCTTCTGATTTGAGTTTATTTCATGACTAATGCTCTAAGATGCTGCTGATTGCTTGAATTACAGTCTCTTTGCTCCTCAAACCATTCACACGCAATCACTAACAAAAGAACAAAACAATGTTAGCTTTCCAAGACTTAAAATCACCCTATGCAGTGTTCCAGGTTTGGCTAAATAAGGAATGAATGGGAGTGACAAAGGAAGATACTTAACCCAGAAAGCTTCCAAGAACAGACTTTTTAGTTCTTGGTTTGGATTTTTCCTATTCTATAAAACAACCAAATTTTAAGATTCAAGGGATTCAGTCTACCTTACATGGCCATCAATATCTTCATGAAAATATACGTATGTCTTCTGTAGCCACCCTTACAAGTCCCCACAAAATAAGTATCTTAGCAACATCTCAAGTGTAGTATATTGTACTTCTAGGGGTCAGAGTCTAAGGAGGTGTCACTGACTTAGAATGTAAATGTTGGAAGTGCTGCACTCTTCCCTGCAGGCTCTGGAGGAGAATCTGTGATCTTTCCTTGTCCAGCTTCTAAACATCACTAACTTCCCCTGGTTTATGATGCTTTCCTCCATCTAGAAGCTTTGGGCTAAGTCCTTCTCATGCTGCTATCTGTCTGACTCTCTCTTCTGACCCAGTCTTTCACAGACAGGACTTTTATGACTACATGAAGCCCACCCAGCAATCCAGAATATATAATCAGAATTTTCCCATATCAGAATTAGTATATCAGCAAACATAACCTCATCTCCAGCATTGTTTTCCTTTCAGGTTCTGGGGATTAGGACACAAACTTCTTTCATGGGGTCCATTACTCTGCCTCCTACCATATATAGAAAGCATCTTGATTGCAAGCTTCCAGTTAATAGGATGCTCAAATAAATCTGAATTTCAGATAAGCAATATTGGGGGGGAGGGTTATAACCATCTTCTATGGATTATAAGTCTATCTTAAATATTGCATGGGGTATGGCTATGCTAAAATTGTTATGTATTTGAAGTTCAAATTCAAATTTTTATTTGTTAAATCTGACAACCTACCAGTGTTTGGTGTAAGTAATTTTGAACTAGGATCCAAATACAAAAACACTTTAGAACCTAAAATTCTTATTTAACTGCTTCTGATACTTTACTGTGCCATTATTTTTTAAAGTAAAGTTTATGACTACAATCTTATAAGAATTGTTAAGCAAAATGGAAGATATCTTTCTTTGAGAATAATTTGTGTCAAACAAAATGTTATTGCACATGTGAGAGAAAATGGGTGTGACCTGCTGTTATCAGAAATCAGGATACCAAATTTCATACAATGCATAGTTACAACATGATAGAGTTTAAGGGCAAAAAAAGTACTAGACACAGATAATCCAAAATGTCTAGAGAGGTTTGTTTTTCTTGGTGGAAGAAGGGCCATTATTTTAAAATTTATTTTTTTATTCATTTCCCATAGTTTCTGTCATGTATAATTTTCATAATATGAAGATATAATAAGATAAGTTGTAAGCAGATAATGACTCAGTTTATTCTGCTTCTTAAAGTAACATTTATGACAGGGTTAGTTGGGTTATACTGAATTAATTAAGGGATAATTAGCATATATAAAATTAATTCACCATTTATGAATAGAAATTTTTATGTATCACGTATGGTTGCTATTTTGCAAATGCCCCCCCCACATACACACACTTTTTTTTTTTTCCTAAACGGAATAGTTAAAATGTAAGTTCTGTTTCTTTTAAAGTAAATGTATTCAAATGCTTATTAGTTTAACATTTTAGAAAGCATATCACATTATAGGTATTAAAAGTTGTGATACAATCATGCAGATAACAACTCATTGTCAAACAACTTCAATGCCTTTGCTAATTAGCAACATTTGTGAGAACCTGGTCATTTCCAGCAACTTGCTCTTTTGATTAATGTCTTGAAAGTAAAGCCAGCTGTTAATTATGTTAACAACCAATTCCTTGGGAATCATCATAATCCATTTTAATGCACTGACAATTACTATTAATCAAACCCAGGGACATGAAGTGTTACAAATTTGAAGATTCAGTTTTGCTGGGTGTCAGTATATAAGGTATGTATGAAAGCAAAGAATGACACAATTGTCCTTATTTGTTTTGGTTTTGGGTTTTGTTTTTATGAAGGAAGTTTTTCCTCACTAATGATGTGAGTAGTTCTTTGATTGTACTATTCAGTTAAGTCTCCCTATACAATGCAAAACGCAAAACACCCAGCTATAGAGTTAAAAAAAAAAGTAATTCAAAATTAGTTGTTTGGCATTTTTGCTGAAAAGCCAAAGAATGTTAGAATTTGGTAATAAATATAAAACAAACAAAACCTGACATTGTAGGCATCAATTCAAGAGAAGGGTCATTGAAAGAGGGAAGAAGCTATAAAAGATTTAAAAATAGGGCATAGGAGAACTGTATGTATTTTTTTTCCTTTCCTCACTTTTTGTTATTTGCTACTTCAGGTCATTTGTTTCTTGTTAGAGAATCAAGGGCCCAATGATGTTCTAATACAATGGACGGTTTCACATGCACTAGTTCCTTGTGCTAGAATTATGGACTTTAATAATGTTACACACATTTTTTAAAATTTGCATTAAAGCGTATTAATATATTACATTTGTCATTTACTCACTTACTAATGTTATCATACTCTTAATTATGGAGTTCTTAGTTTGTGGAAGGTGCTGTTCACACTATTGCAAATAAAGAAATGGCAAGATAAGCAAGCCCTGTACCCAAGGAGACAATAATATTGCCAGGAGGAGAGCAAACACATAAGCAAGTTTGTCAGACCTCATTCAGGCAGCCCTAACTTGGTGAAAAGAATTGTAAAGTAATTAAAAAGGGCGGTATGATCCAGATCAAAAGGGGGCAGGAAATTTAGATGGGATAAGCTGGGAAGATTCTCCAAGGAGGTGGCTTCTGCACATGAACTTGATAGGTTGGAAGGAGTCAGCTAGGCAAAGATATGAGGGAGTAGCATCCTGGAGCAGGGTTAGCAAAAGCCTCTAACATGACATAGGGATTTGGGGTGTTTAATGGACAAAAAGAGATGGTAGTCTTGGACCTCACTCTACTGTGAAGAGTATCATGATGAAATTAGATCTGAGGTGAGATAAGGACACTCAAGAGCTCAACAGGCCAGAGGAAGGTTTTACTTAAGTTATACTAGTTAATGATTGGCAAAGTATTAAGCAGGTAGGTGATTTGATCTGAAATGCATGTTTTCCTCAGAGCAAAGATTCTTCAAATAGTTAATGGCAGATATAATTAATGGTATACACATGGGAGTAGGTTCTGACATCAAATCACATATTTTCCTTATCTTTGCTTTTCAATAAAATGCATATAAGATTTAACAAAAAGGAGTTTGCCTTTGAATTAATAGGTGTATAATTCATCCAGTACTATTTTCCTTAGGAAAATGATTGATGATTTGAGAATGTCTCAATTATAGACACGCAGTCATATATTATAATAATCATCTATCATAACCAGTTTGTCTCTGAAGTAAAAAGGGAGTTTTCTGGTATTATACTAATAAGTCTTAGCACAGTTGAAGTGTTAGAATATGGTTAAGACCAGGAGCATTTCAAACTTAAGAAAAGTGTCCACTTCTCACTACAGGTAGATTTTCTTATCTCTTGGATAAATGTGGCCTCTGTTGTTACTCTCTTCAACCTTGTATCACGTGCTTAAAATGCAGAGAAGTTGATTAGCTTCTGACTACTCATTAAGAAAAGCCTAAATAGGAGACTGGTCTATTACCAGGGGTTAAAAAGTAATATATTTCCACAGAATCCTTTATGGAAATCATGAAGAGCTTGACATCTGGAAACACAGAAGGCCTTTTCTCTAGATACTTGAGCTAATTTCAGGAAAGAACATGTGATCAGTTTCTTGGTCACATCATGTACTTTGTTATGCAACTTGGGATCTCTTCTGCTTTATACTTATGGAACCCTAGGTTCATGCACCTGTCGATAATTTTCTTCCACACATTTTGTTCTTCCAGGTTAATATGAAGTCAAATGACCATATGTCTACTAATCAAGATTCCAAAGAGACTAAAAGCAACATAACTGTTGTAACTCTAAAGAGCTCAGGAAAGCATTTTATGAAATAAATAGACACATATTCAATGTTGCCTATTGGTTTCATTGACTTTCTCATAGATTACTATTTCATAGGAAGATAAGTAAAATGGATAATCTCTTTCAGAGAAATACTAAAAAAATGCATCAAGATACAATGTGCTGTTATAATTGATACATAGTTACTCCTCCTTGGTTAGGACAAAATTAGACTTCAATTTGATATGTGAATAATATGTAAATACTGAAGCAAGATTAGAAAGTCTGCCACTTATAATAAGTAGATGAGTGCTAAATTAATATCTTGCTTTTGCAGAAAAAAATTATGTTGGGGACACAGGAATCCTGCCTGCTAATTTGAGTCAAATTCCAATAAACTGTGTCAACTGGGATAAAATACTGAATAGCCTTAAGCCTTCAATTATCTCTTTGTAATATGAAAGATTATAGGGAAAACATCCTGAGATTCTTCTTTAGTTTTATAGTTCTGTGATGTTTCATAAGTGGAAAGAACCATGCGGTTGTCCAGCTAGTCCTAATCATCACCAACTAGTGTAACTATGTACATATCTCTCCCCTCTTTACACTTTTATTTCTTTACACTTAAAAGACTACAATTTGCACTTTCCATTGTAGAGCAAAAATTCAATTTAATGACCTCAAAAATTATAAGGCTTTCATAACTGTTGTTAACCTGATGGCAAGATGACTTTATGCTTTATACATTTTCTCAGGACCGTTGACCACTAACTAAACCTGTGGGTTTACAGGGTGAGTGGCTGCAGTTTGCAGCAGACATTGTCATACAAGAGAACACAGGTTAATGTATAGACAGAATTTAAAAAGATGCTTATTGTTCTGTTTGAAAAATATCCTGAAAACATGTAAACCTCTCTCACACAACTTTTAACCAATTGACAGTCTTTGAATACAGTGCTCAAAATCAGTATTTATGCATTTCTATTTATTTAACATTACCGAAGGATGTAAAAGTATATATATATCTCCTTTACTTGCAATAACAATAAAATACTTTTATAGATTTTGGAACCACAGAAAAACATGAAATGTAATTCACCTCTAATTGTGTCATTTGCAGACAATCTGTATAGTCATATGGGAGCACTTATTTTCTGTATTTTTATATTTGTATATAAATTAGATTATAATATAAATATTTTATACTATATTCAGTAAAAATAATTTTGGTGCATCAGCATTGTTTTTAATGTCTTTCCTTAAGGAGTTTTCTCAGCACTAATAAAAAAACTAACACTCACATCATTATTTTTTTTTCTATTTGTAATTATTTGCTATTAGTCTAAATTACCATTCTACTATTTCCAAATTATTTTTTATCATTTCATATTGTATCATTTCCATATGTATTGTGTATAATACATTCATATATACGATACTTACTGAGTGCTTTCTATGTTCTTGGCAGAATATTAGATTTGGGGAGACCCAATAATGAATAGTTCATAGTCTTTGCTTTTAAGAATTTTCATCTCACCTGAGAGAAAAATATTCAAAGAATGTAACAGATTATATTATGTGTATGTTTATATTTAGATTATTAAACAAAGGCCTGGTAAAACAGAAAAAAAAAAAGAAGAAAAATCCCTTAAACTTATCTAGTAATTTTGCAAGGAAGAAGCAAAGAATTAAAGGTTAGAAATGCATCTGAAGTAAAGAGTGGGGGCTGATTAGACCAAGTATGTGGGGAAAGCACATGTGAGCAAATATGTGCTGGAAACACCACCATGGTCAGGAGCAAGTCCAAGATTTCTCAGAGCAGGTAGACCAAGGTTTCAGGGAAATGGTGACTGGTAATGAGCTAATTAAATAAGCTATGGCCAGCCAGAGAGCCACGTATAATGGGGAAAAAATGTTAAGGAAGTCTAATAATAGGTAATGTCAAAGGTAATGCTTAATGTGCGTTTGTTCTGTGCCAAGTACTGTGCTAACCACTGAATCCTCTGGGGTTGCTACTATAAGGGTCCTCTTAGGATCCAGTGACTTACTCAGCTGCACACAGGTAAAGTTAAAGCAGGAGTTTTAACTCTGTGTGCATCACTTTACTGCATGTCCTCACCAATGTGCACAGCCAGGGTTCCAAAATGCCTCTCCATAGGCCCATAGTGTGACATCAAAGAATTGGAAGAACGGCAGTGGCAAACCCATGCTTTAAAAGATCCGTCTATTAGGAAGGAAATATTTGCTTCTTCCTCTGGTAATCTCCCTTGCCTCCTATATTATAGCATCCTTGAATGGTAATAAAGAGAACTCCTTTGATTTATATTTAGTTGAATTTCCTTCCCAGAACATGTCTGAAGAAAGTCCCCTGAAATTGTTTAAAGCTTCGTTTTTGACCACAGGCCAAGAAAAGTGCTTTCTCACCAATGTTTCTTATTTATCATCTTTTCTTTGGGTACTCCAAATATACCCCCATTTCTCCTGTGGTATTTACTTATACTAAGCTTAATATTTATAAAGTGATTTTACCAAATGGATAGTGTATAATGTTTAAACAATATTGGTTGTCTCGATTTTAGGACAAAAGTCATGCTTTACATGTATACCTTGGAAAATAAGCCATTGGAAAGTCTACTATTATTTCAGTGATATGACATCAGTGGTCCATTGGCAGGAGATGGGCACTCTGGCTGAGTATCTTTGAACCTTTGACTAATGGTTTATTTATCAAAAACTAGGACATGATGGTGAAGCTTTGAAATTTCCCTGTAATTGTCCTCAACTCAGAGTCTTCTTAATTGTTCTCTGTTTTAATCAGCTGGATTTTTTCAAATGCAGTTGGAAGATGTGTTACACTCTTTGGGCCTGTAGCTTATTGTAGAAGACAGGGGCACGTAAGCAACTTGAGAAATGCACAAGAGAAGGCAAAGGCAAAGGAAGTGATTAAAAGGCTGAGAAGTAGGTCATAAAAGAAGAGCAGAGAAGCCAGGCAGAAGCCAAGAGGAATGGGAAATCAATAGAAAGGGTGTTTATAGGTGGAGGTGGTGAATATGATTCGTCCCTTCCTATTTAGACCAGGGAAAAGAGGTGCTAATGCTGAAGTCTGAGGAGGTAGGTGAGATGTCAAACAAAGCGTTATCAAGACACAATGAGGGCACTGTGTAGAATCTTCTCTGAAATTGTTTTTGCTTTTTAGTAAGATGGTAACATAGTTAGCTCATATAACAGAATGTGTGACTCAAGAGCACAAGTACCATGGTATCATGGAGATGGACACAAACAAGCAATCCAAAAGTTCATAGAAAATAAAAAGTAGGGGCCTGGGGATGTGGCTCAAGTGGTAGTGTGCTCACCTAGCATGAGTGAGGCACTGGGTTTGATTCTCAGCATCACATAAAAATAAAATAAAGATATTGTGTCCACCTAAAATAACCTGAAGTAAAAAAATAAATATTAAAAAAATAAAATAAAAAGTAGAATAGGGAGTTATTATGCCATGGATAAGCCCCTCAGTAGAGGTAACTAAAGGGGAGAGTGACAGCACTGATGTCAGATAGATAATTGGAAACTGGAGGGTAGAATCAGAGTTAGAGATAAATTTGAAAGAGTTAAGGTATTAGAGATATTTTGAGGAAATAAGAATGAGTAAAATATCCAGAAAGAACTCTGTAAATATAAAATTTTATTTTAGTGAAATTAGTCATATGATTAGACCCTGGATTATCTGTTCTGTGATTACAGAAGGAAGATTTAAAATTTTCCAACCTAATCCATATATACAAGAATTGTAGGAATGTGTTTTATTTTTAATGAAGTTTTCTTATGTATTTCTGTGTGTATGAGTGTTTTTGTGTGTGTGCACAACTGTTGAGATTAAAAACAGAATGTGTTAGTAATTCTAAGTATCATCTACACAAACTTATATCTTGAGAACCAGGAAGTCTATAGTAAGTTTCTTGAACAGTTTAGTGTTTGTAACAGGTGAAAAAGTGATTTAAAAAATTTAAGGCTCAATTGCTTTACTTCTAAGAACTGATAATCCACTTGGAGGAGGAGAAAGCAGACATTTATAAAGTGCAAAAAGTGAAAAATAGATGATTTTTACACATGGCACCAGAATTTATATCATGGGAGGGGTCTCTTATTTAAATGGTATAAAAAATAAATAAATAAAAATAAGATACCTCCCTTTCAAATGTTGGGGAGAAAAACTGTAACAGTTGTATATTTGAGGTCTTTGGCTAAAGAGTATGGAAAGAATTTTGCTTTATTTTCTAATAGAAAAAATAAGGCAGGAG